>NW_020525652.1:122500-213044 GCF_003368295.1 Carassius auratus | reverse complement strand
GTGTGTGTGTGTGTATAATGACATGGGTATGACACAGGTATTACAAGGAGAGGGTGACTTATGAGGACATAAACCCATGTCCCATTTTTCAAAACACTTTATAAATCATACAGAATGAGTTTTTTTGAGAAAGTAAAAATGCACAAAGTTTCCTGTGAGGGTTAGGGTTAGGTGTAGGGTTGGTGAAGGGAGATAGAATATACAGTTTGTACATTATAAAAACCATTACACCTATGATGAACACACTTTACACAAAAACAAACGAGTGTGTGTGTGTGTGTGTGTGTGTGTGTGTGGACCTACACTTTCGTAGTCCTGCTCTCATCATCTTCTCTCCTCCATGATCACACTATAAACACACAAACACAGGTTCAGAAGTTGACACTCATATAATCAGACTGAGTCAATAGTTGTTGACCACGCCCACAAGCCACGCCCCAGTACTGTATATATATTTATATATATATATATATATATATATATATATATAACAATATTTGAACAATGTTCTGATATTTTTAAGGTTAAACATGACTATTTATGTTGTGACAACTTGTGATATTAAGTTAATATTTTAAGTTGGGTGGACTTTAGTCCATGTTTGTTAAGTTTGTTAAGTTTACTCAAAAAAGCGCTTGTTTTTTTTTTTTTAAAGTGTTGTGGTTGAGGAGGCAACCTCCCGCTCTCTCTCGTGAAGACAACAAGGAAGAGACTAAAACTGTAATTCATCGACCGGCCGCTTGAGGCTGACTGCAGAAGAGAGTCAGTCCCATAGACTCCTCATGTTACAATCACCAACTTTACAGCAGAAAAAAACATGTTTACAGCCCGGTGCAAAAAATGAGTTTGGTCTATATAGATAATTTTGCCCTTGATGACAGCTGTGAGGGGGGTGAATTGTTTTATAACTCATCCGTTTAAATTATATTAAGACTCAAAGTTCTGCATAATTAATGGCGTGTTTCTACAGTCTATGGGAGGAACACAGAGAGAGGTGAAGAAGGGAATGGAGGAGGAGCACAGGTTTGAGCCGCTGGTGGAGGCAGCCTCACGCCAGCATCTGTTACAGGAGCTGCAGGACACAGAAAGATGTAGAGAGAGATGGAGGAAAAGACTGAACAGAGGAGGGAGGAGAAAGAGGTTTTGCAGCGGTGGAATCTGGAGCACGACTCAGACTCGCTGATGACTCTAATGACTGATTTGGAGAGTTAGCTGACTGCAAAGAGACGGACAAAGCTCCTCCCAAATGTTGTTAATAAAACATAATTTAATGTAGATCTGCATCATTCACACACACGTTCAGTACGTCAGTATTAGTGTTTGACATACTTGAGTATCTGCAGTTTATAGTTTGGATCCTGCAGTTTGTGTTTGAGCAGCTTGACTCCTGATTCTCCTGGGTGATTGTAGCTCAGATCCAGCTCTCTCAGGTGTGAGGGGTTTGAACTCAGAGCTGAAGACAAATAACCACAGCCTTCCTCTGTCACCTTACAGCCAGACAACCTACAGACACACACAGATACAGAGAGACATTATCTACAGACACACACACACAGAGAGAGACATCATCTACAGACACACACACACAGAGACAGATCAACTACAGACACACACACACACAGAGACAGATCAACTACAAACACACAAACACAGAGACATCATCTACAGACACACACACACACACACACACACACACACAGAGAGAGACAGATCATCTACACACACACACACACACAGAGACAGATAAACTACAGACACACACACACAGAGACAGATCATCTACAGACACACACACACACAGAGACAGATCAACTACAGACACACAAACACAGAGACATCATCTACAGACACACACACACACACACACACACACAGAGACAGATCATCTGCAGACACACACACACACACACACACACACACCTCAGTATCTGCAGCTGACAGTTTGGACTCTTCAGTCCATCAGAAATAAACTTTACACCAGAGTCCTGCAGGTCATTGTTCCTCAGATCCAGCTCTCTCAGGACACAGTTTGAGGATTGTAGAGCTGAAGACAATCTCTCACAACACTGAGCAGTGAGATTACAGCCAGAAAGACTGAAAGAGACAAGAACACACACCGACATTCAGATCATACACACACACGCACACACACACACACACACACACACACACACACACACACACACACACACAAAGTCAGATCATATACACACACACACACACAGTCAGATCATATACACACACACACACACACACACAGTCAGATCATCTACACACACACACACACACACACAGTCAGATCATACACACACACACACACACACACACACAGTCAGATCATCTACAGACACACACACACACACACACACAGATCATCTACACACACACACACACACACACACACACACACAAACACACACACACACAGTCAGATCATATACACACACACACACACACACACACACAGATCATCTAAACACACACACACACAGTCAGATCATCTACAGACACACACACACACACACAGATCATCTACACACACACACACAGTCAGATCATCTACAGACACACACACACACACACAGATCACCTACACACACACATTGTGATCAGTTGACTGTAAATCAGGGCTTGAAAATGAAAAGAAAATTCAATCGGTTCACTCTGAGCAGAATCGATATTTTAACGTTTCTGTTCCTCCGTTCCTCTGAATTATTACGTTCTGAAACCGGTTCGGCAGGAAAAAATAGCGGTTAATAACGTTATTTTAAAAACAATATTATGTGTCTATAATTTGCCTAATAATAATGTCACGCGCGTCGTTTCTATATGCAGGCTTTACAGTTCTTACTCGTTGTCTTTGTTGGAAGGAGGACACCGACAGGGAGCTCAGCAGATCATAACACTTGATTTATTAAACATGAAGAGCTGAACATCAGTAATTAGACACATCTGATTACACAGTGTGCGACATCTCTCTCTCTCTCTACCTCTCTCTCTACCTTTCTCTCTCTCCCTGTTGCATGCTGGGAACGAGTGAACAGAGTTTGGCGTGGGTGAGAGTTGTTGTGGTTGATTGTAACTTTTCTCTTCTTTTTTTCTCTTTATTGAATTGTGTTTGGTAAAGCAGTATTTTTTTTTTCCTCGGCTGACGCCGGTCAGCAAGTGGGGAAAATGGGGACAAATGTGGGTGATTTTTCACAACTGACTATTAGACATGGCTGTAAGTGTATGCCTGATGCGTCTGTGTCAGTAGAAGATTGTTTAGTGGCCGTGAGTGCTGCTGTTGGCGGTGTAAATATCAGATCCGCGTCTCGTATGAACAAGGCCATAGTTATTTTTTTGAGTCAAAGTCAAATGGCAAATGATTTAATTGAGAACGGATTAACGATCAATGAAATGTTTGTGCCTGTTTTGCCTCTGTCGAGTCCATCAAAGAAGATTGTCTTGTCAAATGTACCTCCATTTGTTAAAAATGAGAAATTGGAAGAAATACTCGTGAGATATGGTAAATTAGTGAGTCCCATTAAGATGATTACGCTCGGATGCAAAAATCCCGAACTCAAACATGTAATGTCTTTTCGGCGCCAGGTCTTCATGATTCTCAATTCTCACAGTGATCCTTTGAACCTGTCTGTCAAATTAACTATCGAGGGGAAGGATTATACTATTTTTATTAGCTCGGAGTCCATGAAATGTTTTATTTGCGGGGATTTTGGTCACGTCCGGCAGACTTGCCCGAATCGTCATGTAAATAATGGCACTAATGGAGATTTGACTGTTAATGTGGAAAATGACAGGGCGAGACAGGGTACTTCTGATGTAACTGTGGATGCTGTGTCGTTACAACCTCCACAGGCCAGAGCAGAATCCACGCCGATTAGTTTGCCTGAACTCACGAGGGAAGATCCCTGTTGGGTGATTCCAGCAACAGCGAAGTGCAGATAGCTGAGACAGCGGCTGATCAAAATGACGTAATCACGCAGCCAGAGTTGAGTTCGGAGCAGGTGAATGCGAAAGAGGCGCGTGAGGCCGAATCACCGGGGAATGAGGAACAAATATCTGAGGTAGACCAATGTAATGCTAAAATAAGTACTGATGAATCGATCGATCAGAGTCAAGGAGCGAGTGTTTCACAAGAGGTAATGGATTTAAGTCTACACACGGAGGATTTCGATAAGGATGACGAGGAAATATATGATGAGAATGACGTGATGGACTCGGAAAATACTTCTGAAGGTAAGACTAAGTTGTATTCATTACAGCAGATTAATGCTTTCCTTGACAATACAAAAGGGCTTCGTAAGATCAGTATTGAGTCATACTTTCCAGATTTAAAACTGTTTCTTAGTTCTTGTACCATAGCTATGCGAAAGACAAACTTTGATGAGCTTGATAGACCAAAACGGTACCGCCTTAAAAAGATTCTCTGTAATGTAAGAAGTATATTGCTTTTGCAAGGTAAAAAGTGAGATGGTTTGGATGCATTTCTATGTTTGTTTTCTTTTTCTTTTCATGACATCCTTGAGATTTGGTTCTTTAAATATTAATGGGTGTTGTGATGCTGTTAAAAGGTTTAGTCTTTTTGAATATATTATGATTAAGAGGGCAAGTATAGTTTTTCTTCAAGAAACTCATACAGATTCAAATAATCAAGTACAGTGGTTGAGTGAATGGAAGGGGCAGGCTATACTAAGTCATGGTTCTAGTGTTAGTGCAGGGGTTGCTATTCTCTTTGGATCAGAATATAAGCAACAACCTGTTAGTGTTTTTGAATTGGTTCCTGGTCGAATGTTGCGTGTTGATGTGACGATTCATGGACTACATTTTTCGTTATTTAATGTGTACGCCCCAAATATTGGTTCAGAGCGAACTCTATTCTTTAGAAAACTAAAGACTGCTCTTAGTGATGTATCGCATGATAAAATTGTTGTTCTGGCTGGGGATTTTAATTGTACTATAAACCACACTTTAGATAGGAACCATGAGGAACCACATAGCCAGTCGTCAGATGAACTTAAAAATGTGATAAATTATCATTGTCTTGTGGATGTGTGGAGAGAAGCTTTCCCTCTGACTAAACAATATACCTGGATGAAAGTAAACTCTAATATGATATCTGGAGCCCGACTTGATAGGATTTATGTGCAGAAAAGCGTTAGGGGTAAATTTTATAATAGCTGTATTTTTCCCACTGCTCTATCTGATCATCATTATACGTCTGTTGAAGTTTCTGTCGCACAGAGCACTTTTACACACTCTTTTTGGAAATTTAATATTAGACTGTTACAAGATCACAATTTTGTGCACTCTTTCACCCTTTTCTGGGAAACCTGGAGAGAGAGAAAAATGCTATACAAGTCCCTAAGTCAGTGGTGGGATATTGGCAAAATACAAATTAAACTTTTTTGTCAGAGTTATACCGCCTATAACAAAGGTATTTTGGAAAGTACATTGAAAAAGCTTGAACAAGATATTCTTTACACTGAGGATAAAATGGATGAGGTGGACACTGCCGAACAACTTGAAAGGAATAAATTTTTCTTACGGAATCTTTTGGAAGAAAGGGCCCAAGAGACACTTATCCGTGCCAGGTTTACCTCCTTTAATAACATGGATGCGCCGACATCTACATTTTTTAGTCTGGAGAAAAAAAACTGTGAATAAGAAGACTTTATGTCATTTGAAACTTCCAGGAGGAGGAGAAGTGACTGACGATCGTGGAATAATGTCCTATGCTTTATCTTTTTATGAGAATCTATATAAGGCGGAACCCTGTGAAGATGAAATGGCTGACATGCTTCTTCAAGATTTACCTCAACTTTCGGAAGAAGAGAAATCTAGACTTGATCAGCCTTTGACTTTTGATGAGATGACAGTAGCTGTTCATGAACTTTCTTTAGGAAAAGTACCAGGATTGGATGGACTAAATGCAGAATTTTATAAACAGTTTTGGCCGGTGATTGGAAGGGACTTGTTTTCTGTCTTCTTGGAGTGTCTGGAAAGAGGAACATTGTCTGTGAGCCTTCGGAGGGCTGTGATAACTTTATTACCTAAGAAGGGGGATCTTGGAGACATCAAAAATTGGCGTCCTGTGTCATTGCTCGGAGCTGATTACAAGATCTTTTCCAAAGCTTTAACTAATAGACTTAAACGTTGCATATCTTCAGTGATTCATGAAGATCAATCTTACTGTATCCCAGATCGGTCCATTTTTAACAATCTTTTTCTGGTTCGAGACCTGATTTCCTTTGCCAAGGTGTATAAACTTGATGTAGGTTTTGTTTCTTTGGACCAGGAGAAAGTCTTCGATCGAACTGATCATGGCTTTCTTTTTAAATGTTTTGATGCTTTTGGTTTTGGTCCATCATTTATTTCCTATGTTAAGCTGTTGTACACGGATGTATATAGTTTATTGAAAATAAATGGCACTCTATCGAGACCATTTTTAGTTGGCAGGGGTATACGACAAGGCTGCGGTCTCTCAGGTATTTTATACACGATTGCTATTGAACCACTCATGGCAGTTCTGAGACATCAGTTAAGTGGGATTTCCACAGTGTGCTCTTCTGGCACAGATTTTGCAACAGTTAAATTAAGCGCATATGCTGTTGATGTTACTTTAGTAATAAGATCAAATGAGGATGTTAAGAAAATGATATCATCACTGAATATCTATCAGAGGGCCTCTTCTTCAAGAATAAATTGGCATAAGAGTGCAACTTTTTTGCTGGGCAAATGGGAAAACGGAGGTCCGTCAGTACTTCCTCAGCACTGTTCTTGGAGCTTGGAAGGGTTTAAAATGCTTGGGGTTTTCTTGGGGAAAGAGCGTTATATGGAGAAGAATTGGGAAGGTCTAATTGATAAAGTGTCTGGCCGTTTACACAAGTGGAGGTGGATTCTCCCTCAACTATCTTATAGGGGTAGAGTGCTTATTATTAATAATTTGGCAGCATCTATGCTGTGGCATAGGTTAAATGTACTCGATCCACCAAAAATCCTATTACAACATCTGCAAAAGATTTTAGTAAATTTTTTTTGGGACGGCCATCATTGGCTTCCCCCTGCAATTTTTTACTTGCCAGTTAATGAAGGAGGTCAGGGGATGATCGATTTGGCAGGCAAAGTGAAAGCTATGAGGCTGAAAGTTGCTCAGACTTTACTTTATGTTAGGGAGCTTTCCACACCGTGGGTGTCATTTGGCTTGGCTTTGCTTAGAACTTTTGGTGGTTTTTCCCTTGACAAACAATTGTTTTTGATGTTCCAGTATAGTTGGAGTTTTAAACCTGATGTGAAATTCTATGCTTCCGTTTTAAATTCCTGGACTGTTCTTAAGGGATTTAGACGAGAGAATCACCATTTTGGTCTGAATGAACCACTGTTTTATAACCCCTATCTTAATGGCAATGTTTGCACGTCTAACATCATTGTTAAAACATTTATGGAAAAGGGTTTGACCAAAGTTGCACATCTGATCGATATTGATTCCAGAAAATGGAGACCAACAATGGAAATTTGTGAACAAGTGGGATTCAGGTCTGTGAGAATGGTAGAACATTTCATATGCAGTCTGAAAGCTGTTTTTCCTTCTCAATTCCAACATTTTGTCAATTGTCTTCTGTCAGGTGAATTGATGCAATGTTCCTTCCCTAAGTTATTTGTGTCCCCAAAGGGTTGCACAGATGGTGACCAAGAGGGGAAGTTGTTGAAGTTCAAGGGGCTACAAGAGATTGATTTTCAAGCTGCTGGAAAAACAAAGTTTTATCAGATGTGTGTAAAGGCTGATCATTTTGAAGATATTAATCGTAGATGTGATACAAAGTGGAAGGAACATCTAATGGTTTCTGATGATCTTTCTCCTTCTTGGAGGTTACTGTATAAAGGTCCACTCCCAAAACGCTCTGGGGATTTGCAGTGGAGAATATTGCAGTGTGTGTTACCTACAAATAGCTTTGTCTCTAAGTTCAATATGTCTGTTTCATCACCTTGTCTTTTTTGTACTAAACCAGAGACTGTGTTTCATGTTTTTGCTGAATGTTTCAGGCTAGTACCACTATTTTAAGTATTGGAAAGAATACTCGGGAATTTAGGTTTTTGTTTTAATAAGATCATTTTTATTTATGGCTGTAAGTATTCAAAAACACACAAAGAACAGTGTATTTTGGCAAATTTTATAGTTGGACAAGCTAAATTAGCCATTTGGAAGACATGTAGAATGGCAATTGAGGGGAAAAACGTAAATGCACTGCTGATTTTTACTGCTTTGGTTGAATCAAGGATCAGGGTGGATCATAAATATTATCAAAGTACAAAGAATTTACTTGCATTTGAGTTTAAATGGTGTGTAAATGGTGCTATATTGTCAATATGTGAAGATGAGACTATAGTGTTTAACTGGTAATGTTTGTTTACTTATTTTTGTATGTATTTAATATTTATTTATCATATACATTTATATATTTTATATGGTTTTTGGTTTTGTCTCTGCATATATGCATGTTGTGTCAGTATGTCTGAATGAGTAGAACATATTTTATCATAGTAGTTTAGGAAATTAAAGAGTTGTAAAGTCTCTCTACCTCTCTCTCTCTCTCTCTCTACCTCTCTCTACCTCTCTCTCTCTCTCTACCTCTCTCACTCTCTCTCTCTCTCTCTCGTGCACGTGCGTGTTTGTTGCGTGAACGTTTGTTGGGTGAGCGTTGAGAGCGCGTGGTAATTGTGAATGGTTTATGCCCGCTGTGGCGAAAATTTCCTTTTTCTTCTTTCAATTCTTTATTTATTTGATATTTGTGGAGCATCGGGTGGGGAAGTAAGGCTCCCTTGGAGGAGGGGCTGGCCGTTAGCAACCAGTGTATCACCCATTCACTGGAAGCATGGCAGCCCAGAACACAAACTCTAGTTTAGATTCTCTCACGCGGCGCCACGGAGTCAAAGTGGTGTCCGCAGTGAATGTGGAGGAATGCATATTGGCCGTCGGAAATATTGTTGGTCATGACTGTATTTTAGCGGCATCTAGGATGAATAATGCAATTGTTTTGTTTTTAAATTCTGTTGAGAAAGCAAACGAAGTAGTGGAGAGAGGTATAGTTATCAGCGGTTTGTTCACCCCGGTGCTTCCCCTCTCTACCCCCGCTAAGAAAGTCACTTTGTCTAACGTTCCGCCGTTCATAAAAGACGAAATGCTGACAAAAGAACTGTCGCGTTTCGGAAAGATAGTCAGCCCAGTGAAAAAGATGTTTTTTGGCAAAAAATCAGACTTAATCAAACATGTGGTATCTTTCAGGAGGTTCACTTACATGATCCTGAAAGATAACCGAGACGAACTCAATCTGAATTTGAAACTCAGTCGATGACTTTGATTATACTGTTTTCGTTAGTACGGATGTGATGAGGTGTTTTGGCTGCGGGAAAACGGGCCACATATTACGAGTTTGCCCAGATAACAACGGTACAAATAAACCAGATGTTTCAGGTGAAGCCTGTGACCAAGTCAGCACAGATAATGTTTCTGATCCAGGGCCATCCACTAGCGACCAAACTGAAACACTTCCTCACTCACAGACTGAGGTGAATCAGGACAAGGCTGGGAAGAATCGGGAGAATGATTCATCTATCCCTGTGCTTGAAAAAGGTGAGCCTAAGGCTGCTGACAGTATGGATGTTTCACATGATAACAAAGTGTCTGATTCAGAGTCTCCTTCAGAGAAAGTCAACTTAAGTGACGATCTAATGATGTTTAGGGACATAGATCAGGCAGTTTTCAAAACCCCTTTAAAGAGGAAAAAGATTGATGAGGTCTCTGAATCAAAGCAAACTAGAAAAAAAGAAAATGAAAATGAGTTTGAAGTTGATGGAGATGAGGGTAATGAGAGCGATGTTTCAGATTCCGGTGCTTCTAGTTGTTCTCAGACTGAATGGACATGTCTAGAGTATGATGCTGGTGAAATCAAGAAGTTTTTAAAGGTGTCAAAAAACGTGAGGGGAGTACAGGTTGCTGACTATTTTCCAGACATAAAACGTTTTGTGGAAAATACGAGGGCTTTCATGACTGAGGGATGTTTCACAAATAAGGAAGTCTATAGGTTGAAAAAGTTTGTGACCAAATTAAAAATTTAATAGTTAATGGCAGTACAAAGGATTCTTTTTTTGGCCCTCTATGGCTGTTTTTTTCTTTATAGTTTAAGTCTATTTCTTCATACTTTTCAAATGGATGACATTCGCATTGCATCTCTAAATGTGAATGGAGCAAGAGAATGTATAAAACGCACATTAATATATAACACTATGAATCAGAAACAACTTGATGTTTTACTTTTACAAGAAACACATAGTGACACAGCAAATGTAGATGAATGGTCGAAAGAATTTAAAGGTCTCTCTTTTTTTAGTCACAAATCCTCACTTAGCGGTGGTGTTGCTATTTTATTTTCCAATAGTTTTACTCCCTGCTCTACTGAGATAGAAGAGGTTGTGAAAGGAAGATTGTTAAAGATTCGAGCCAAGGTTGAGAATCACATTTTTATTTTTATATGTGCATATGCTCCAACTTTACCAACAGAAAGAATGAGCTTTTTATACACCCTTTGTGAGACGCTGAACAAATGTAATGGTGAAGAGCAGTTATTTTTAGGTGGAGATTTTAATTGTGCAGAAAGTAGTTTGGATAGAAATCATGTAGAGCCACATTTACTTTCTCGCAAGCGACTTATTGAGATGATTGAAACAAATGACTTATGTGACGTGTGGAGGAGTCTAAATGGGAATCTAAAGCAGTATACATGGGCACATGCTCGTGATAACAGGTTGTCTTTAGCACGTCTGGATAGATTCTACTGTTTTAAACACCATCTTAGTACTTTTAAAAATTGTTTCATAATTCCAGTTGGTTTTTCCGATCATAGTCTTGCTATATGTACAGTTACTTTACACTCTGTTAAACCGAAAAGTGCATACTGGCACTTTAACAATAATTTATTAAGTGATGCAAATTTTGGAGAAACTTTCAATTGTTTTTCGAAGAATTTTAGGAAAGAAAAAGATGATTTTCAGTCGCTACAAAAGTGGTGGGAGTATGGCAAAATACAAACCAAACAATTATGTCAACAGTATACTCACAATGTCACAAAAGATATAATAAGATCCATGAGACAATTAGAAGAGGAAATTCTTAAATTTCAAAAACAGCACAGTTAAGTGGAAATCAAACACATATCGAATCCCTTTTTTTAAAGAAATCTGCTTTGTCTGACATACAAAGAATAAAGGCACAGGGGGCGCTAGTGCGATCACGTTTTAATGATATAGACCAGATGGACGTGCCATCAAAATTTTTCTTTAGTCTAGAAAAAAAGAACGGTCAGAAACGCTTAATACATTCTTTGTTTTCTGAGACCGGTTCTCTTGAATCAGACCCTATTGAAATTCGGAAAAGAGCAAACTAATTTTATGAAAAACTTTATAGTTGTGAGCACAGAGAAGATCATGTGGTTGAGCAGTGTTTTTATGAAGAGCTACCAAAGGTCTCTGAGGACTCTAATGCAGAACTCAAGAGATCTATAAGCCTGGAAGAGTTGCATGAAGCCCTCCAGAGTATGGAGAACGGCAAGGCTCCTGGGATCGACGGAATCCCAGTTGAGTTCTATAAAGCCTTTTGGCCTGTGATAGGGGAGGATCTGCTGCCGGTTCTCAGCGACAGTCTAGTCGGAGGACTTCTGCCGCTGAGCTGTAGAAGGGCGGTCCTCACCCTGCTGCCAAAAAAAGGTGATGTGAGAGACATAAAAAACTTGCGACCTGTGTCATTATTGTGCTGTGACTATAAATTGCTCTCAAAAGTTCTAGCTACTAGACTAGGAAAGGTTTTGGAAGAGGTAATCCATTCTGGTCAGTCGTACTGCGTACCAGGAAGATCAATCTTTGATAATATCTATTTTATAAGAGACTTATTTGATGTGTCAAAAATATTGGGAATCGATATGGGTTTGATTTCCTTGGATCAAGAGAAAGCGTTCGATCGTGTAGAACACGATTACCTTTGGAAAACTTTGCAAGCATTTGGTTCTAGCTCTGATTTTATAGGTTATATTAAAATTCTTTATCATGACATTGAGAGTCTACTGAAGGTTAACTGTGGCTTATGTGCTCCTTTTAAAGTGTGTCGTGGTGTACGACAGGGGTGTTCTCTGTCAGGAATACTATACACTTTGGCAATAGAACCACTTTTAAATAAGTTGAGGAGAGTTTTAGAAGGGGTATCTTTACCAGCCTGTAACAGCACTTTGTGTTTGTCAGCATACGCTGATGATGTGGTCATTATACTTAGTAAGCAAAGTGACGTGGATTTATTATTAAAAACATTAAGAGTTTGAAAGCATATCTTCAGCAAGAATTAATTGGGGTAAAAGCGAAGCAATGCTAATAGGAAAGTGGGAAAGAAGGGTACCAGCACTCCCAAGTGGATTAAGTTGGAGAAAAGATGGTTTAAGATATTTAGGAGTGTTTTTAGGAGATGAAACAACTGTTCAAAAAAATTGGGAGGGAACAGTTGAAAAAATTAAAGGTCGCCTATTGAAATGGAAATGGATCGTTAAGAGTTTATCATATAGAGGACGTACTCTGATCATTAATAATTTAGTAGCCTCTTCTCTTTGGCACCGACTGGCATGCATTGATCCACCTGTATCGATAATTGTTAAAATTCAGTCCCTTTTAGTAGACTTTTTTTGGGAAAAGATGCATTGGATACCTCATAATGTATTGTATTTGCCAAAAGAGGAAGGAGGACAAGGACTTGTACATCTGCAGAGCAGGACTGCAGCTTTCCGGCTACAGTTCATACAGCGTTTCCTCACTGGTCCAGAGACTTTAAGCTGGAGGCCGATGACCAGGGCGATTCTAAAGACCGCTGGAGGACTATGTTTGGACAAGTCATTGTTCTTGTTAAATCCCGGAAAAATCAACACCTCCAAATTACCACAGTTTTACAAGAATCTTTTTAAAGTCTGGGACTACTTTCAAATCAAAAGAACTGATTCTCCGTCATCATTGTTTTGGCTGTTGAAGGAACCTCTGATTTATGGATCACGGTTGGACATTCTAGGAGCGTGTGGGACAATATCAGCAGACTTTATTAAATCTAAGATCACAACCCTTGGGTGTTTAATTAAAGTGTCTGGTCCAAGCTTTGAAAAAGCTGAAGAGGTAGCTGTTTTATTGGGGGTTAGATCTGTTCGAATTGTGGCACAAGTGTTAAAAAAACTGTACTCTGCCTTTACAACTGAAGAGAAAGCAATGCTTCAAGATTACTGTGAAGGAGAAGTTATCCCTAAAGAGAGGGATCCGTTTCCAAATATGTCTCTTTCGCCAAATTTAGGTGAATATGCAGGAATTTTTCTAAAATCTGAAAAGTTGACAGATTTGTGTGAAAGCAATGGAAAAATGTTTTACAAAGCTTGTGTAAAATCTTTTAACAAGAAAGAGCTACATGAAAGAGTTGACACACCATGGCGTAATGTTCTAAAGATGAGTGATGATGTCAGACCAGAGTGGAGAGCATTGTACAAGCCACCGTTAGCTAAAAGAGATGGAGATTTACAATGGCGAATTTTACACGGCATTATTGCTGTTAATGCTTTTATTTCTGTTTTAAATCCAGATGTTGGCAAACAATGTCTTTTTTGTTGCCAGAGAGAAACTGTTTTTCACACTTTTCTATACTGTTCAAGACTAAAACCTTTATTTGATTGTTTACAGAATCTTTTTAGTTATTTTAATGAGGAGTTTTCTGTACAAACTTTTATTTTAGGTTTTAAATATGTTCAAAGGCGAAAGCATGAGTGTCATTTGTTGAATTTTATTTTGGGTAAAGCCAAAATGGCGATTTATATCAGTAGAAGAGATAAAATTGAGCAAAAAAGTGAATACAATGTTGAAAAGATGTTAGCAGCAATGATCAAATCAAGGATTGTAATTGATTTTCGTTTTTACAAAGCAATGGATTCTTTAAATGTTTTTGAAGGGATATGGTGTCACAGAGGAGCATTGTGTTCTGTCATTGAGAATGAACTTCATTTTGCACTCCACTAAAAAAAAAAAAAAAAAAAGATTTGTAACAAGATTTACAATTGTTTTTATGTGAATATTTTTGATAAATAAAGATGATTGAAAAATCAAAAAAAATCTCTCTCTATACCTCTCTCTCTCTACCTCTCTTTCTGTCTCTCTCAGGTGTGTTCCTGCGTCAGGTGTGTTCCTGCGTCAGGTGTGTTCCTGCGTCAGGTGTGTTCCTGCGTCTGGTGTGTTCCTGCGTCAGGTGTGTTCCTGCGTCAGGTGTGTTCCTGCGTCAGGTGTGTTCCTGCGTCAGGTGTGGCGGTGGAGGATGTGTTGGTGGCGGTAGGAGAGGAGATCGGATACGAGAATATTACATCTGCGTCTCGTATGAATAAAGCGGTGGTGGTGTTTGTGAAGGAGGAGGTGCAAGTAGGCCGTTTGATTACAAACGGGATTGTGGTAAGTGGAGAATTTATTATTGTTTCACCGCTTGTTGCTCCAACCACAAAAGTAACCGTGTCAAACGTGCCTCCATTCATTCCCAACGAGGAGATTGAGCTTGGACTTTCGCGCTACGGGAAATTCGCTAGTGCAATGAAAGCGCTTCCACTCGGCTGTAAGAATGAGTCGTTAAAACATGTAATGTCTTTCAGAAGACAAGTGTTCATGTTCCTGAATGAGCCGAGTATTGACGTGTCGTTTAGGGTGATGCTTGAGGGGAAGGCTTACATGATTTATGCCAATACTGGGAGTATGAAGTGTTTTAATTGTGGGGATGTTAGCCATAAGTGATTAATGTGCCCACATAAGGTTGGTGTTAGCGGGGAGAACGCGTCAGAGAGCGCTGGGCCGAGTGCCGCGGGCGTCGGGGAGAACGTGTCAGAGAACGCCGGGCCGAGTGCCGCGGGGAGAATGCGTCAGAGAACGCCGGGCCGAGTGCCGCGGGGAGAATGCGTCAGAGAACGCCCGGGCAGAGCGCCGCGGGCGTCGGGGAGAACGCGTCAGAGAACGCACTGCCTTCAGCTGTGGAGGACCGGGAGGATCACAGTGGAAAACAGGCAGAAAGCGTAATTAATGACAGTCATACTGAGGAAGCTGGTGCTGAACCAGAAGCAGGTGAAAACAGTGTAACGAAAAACGATGTGAGTGAACATGGAGATACTGAAATGGAAAGTGTTGATCTACCAAAGAGTCAAGAAAACTGTGAGACAGAAATGAAAGATGATGATACTTTTTCTGAGGTTTCTGATGTGGGCTCGCAGATAGAAAGGGACGTATACACTCTAAAAGAAATAAATGACTTTCTAGACACGACTTTTGGCAAGGCTTTCGATGTCACTGATTTTTTCCCAGACCCTGAGAAGTTCATAGCATCAGTACTGTTATTTCAGAGAACGGTTAGTTATGAGGCTTTAGACAAGTAAAAGAGGTTTAGACTGAAGAAAATGGTAACAAAATTGAGAAAAGATAAAGTTGTTTCCCAAAGACACCAAAATGTTTAAACATCACGTGGTGAACTTGATTTTTACTGTCTCTTTCTGTCTCTGTCCTCTTTATTTTTATATATTCCTACATGGATATTTTAAGGGTGGGATCTCTAAATATAAAACTAGGAATGGTTTCTGAGTTTATTAAAATTAAAAAGGTTAATGTTTCTTTTTTACAAGAAACCCACACTAACAAGGACAATGAAATTGAGTGGGGAATGTGGTGGGAAGGCAAGTTTGTTTTAAGCCATGGCACAAACAACAGTGCAGGAGTTGCCATTTTATTCTCTGCAAACATGAATATCAACATTTGAAATATAGACAACATTGTTGAAGGCAGATTGTTACTAACAGAAATTGAATACGAAGAAACTGTGTTTGTGCTGGTAAATATATATGCTCCCAATAACGGTCCAGAACGCAAGGATCTTTTTATGAAATTAAGAGATGCTGTCCAGAAGTATGATGAGAGTGTGTGTCTGGTAATTGGTGGTGACTGGAATTGCACAACTGATTTTATTGTAGACCGAAATGGTGAAGAGCCTCACAGTCAATCTGCTGCTACCCTGTTAAGTTTTATTCATGAATTCCAGCTAATAGATGTGTGGAGAACAAGAAACACGGGTGTGAGACAATACACATGGCTGAAAGTGTGTGATGATAGAGTCTCTGGAGCAAGATTAGACCGGTTTTATTTGAACGAAATGTGGAGTAATAGAGTTATTGATGCTTCTATTTCTCCCAATGGTTTTTCAGATCACCACATGATTACTTTGGTTTGAAACATAAAGAAGACACAAAAGTCTAATTATTACTGGCTTTTAAATGTTAAGTTTTTAAATGATGTTTTATTTTGTGAATGTTTTAAAGTGTTTTGGAGCAACTGGAAGTTGAAAAAGTCTTCATTTGAAAGTCTGTGTCAGTGGTGGGATGTGGGAAAGGTGAACATAAGACTTTTCTGTCAGAATTATGCTTCCCAAACATCAACCATAGTGAAAAACACAGTAAGGACTTTACAGAAGGACATTGAGTCGATGGAAAGAAATCTTGTATCTAGTAGTGAAGCTGTGCATTGCGATGTTTTAAAAAAGAAAAAACAAGAACTGAACTCTTATTTGCAGGAGCAGGCAAAGGGAGCGTTGATAAGAGCCAGATTCTGCTCTGTCAAGGACATGGACGCTCCAAGTGCTTTCTTTTTTAATCTAGAGAGAAAAAGTGTCCATCAGAAGCAAATGTGTCATCTCCGTCGGCAAGATGGATCGGTGACTTCAAATCCAGCTGAAATGAGGAAGCTAGCGAGAGACTTCTATAAGCAGCTGTTCAGCGCTGAGAGCTGTGATGCTGCGAGCGTTGAGGATCTGCTGGAGGAACTGCCTCCGCTCCATCACCAGCAGAAAGAGGCACTGGACACTTTAATCTCTTTTAAAGAACTCACGGAAGCAGTGCGTCAGCTACACACTGGCCGTTCTCCAGGGATTGATGGATTATCTGTGGATTTTTATCAGCAATTCTGGGATATAATAGGACCAGAGTTTTATGAAGTGTTGTTGGACTGCATCAAGAACAAAACTCTTCCCACAAGCTGTCGACGAGCCGTCCTGTCTCTCCTTCCAAAGAAGGGGGACTTGGGATTTTTAAAGAACTGGAGACCTGTATCCTTACTGTGTTCGGACTACAAAATATTCTCCAAATGCTTATCAAACAGACTGAAAAATGTTTTAGACCAGTTGATTCACAAGGACCAGTCATACTGCATTCCTGAAAGATCAATTACGGACAACCAGTTTTTATTAAGAGACATGATCGACATTAATCAGTTTTATCATGGAAATCTTGGGTTTTTATCGTTAGATCAAGAAAAAGCTTTTGATGGAGTTGATCATGAATATCTTTTTAATGTTTTAAAGTGTTTTGGATTTGGTGACAGTTTTATATCTTGCATTAATTTGCTGTATTTTAATGTGTCTGTGCTGGTGAAAGCAGGAGGTGGTTTGAGTGAGCCGATCCTGGTGTCCAGAGGCATCCGGCAGGGATGTCCACTGTCTGGACAACTCTACAGCCTGGTCATAGAACCTTTGTTGTGCAGGTTGAGGAAGAATCTCAATGGAATAGCAATTCCTAGTTCACAGGACAATTTTAAGTTATTTTTATCAGCATATGCAGATGACATTACTGTTTTTATTTCAAATCAGGATGACATCACAATTTTAAATCAAACTCTTGGTTTGTATGAAAGAGCTTCCTCTGCAAGAGTCAACTGGTCCAAAAGTGAAGGTTTTATTGTTGGTGGGTGGGAAGGCACAGGGTTTCCTCAACTCCCGGGTGGGTTACGCTGGAGACAAGATGGTTTTAAAGCTTTAGGTGTTTTTTTAGGTAATGAACAGTTTCAAAAGAAACATTGGGAGGGTCTGCTGGAAAAGGTGTCCGCCAAACTGACAAAGTGGAAGTGGCTGTTGCCACAACTGTCTTACAGGGGAAGAGTCCTGGTCATCAACAACCTCACTGCATCGATGCTGTGGCACAGGACTGCAGTCATGGAGACACCTGAAGAACTCATTTTAAACATTCAAAGGACACTGGTCAACTTCTTCTGGAGTGGACAGCACTGGATCCGTGCAGCTGCCCTGTATATTCCAGTCCAGGAGGGCGGGCAAGGCTTGGTGGATTTGAGGAGTCGGATCCGAGCTTTCAGATTACAGTCTGTGCAGAGACTTCTTTATAAAGATGTGACATGGGCCAAAACAGCAAGTGCTTTGCTGAAGCAGGCAGGAGGACTTGGTCTAGACAAACACTTGTTTTTGATGAAATTAGAGGAAATAAGCCTGTCAGAGCTCCCACCGTTTTATAAGTTTATGCTGCAGACATGGAGAACTGTTTTAAAGTGAAACGAGACATAGATGAGCAAGAACATTGGACTCCAGAGGAACCGTTGTTTTTTAATCCGTTGATCCAGACCCGATTGCTCTCCTCCATGACTGTGCGGAGATGCTTAATAAGGAATGGCGTCTACAAACTTGGACATCTTCTTAATGAGAGGGGCTGGAAACCTACTGAAGAACTCCAAGAGCTGACGGGGTTAAGGTCCTTGAGTCTTGTTTTTAAACTGAAAGAAGAGATCTCCGATGCGCTACCAAGTGGCTGCAGGTCTTGGATTGCACGGAGACAAACACTGGACATGAGAAATAACCAAGACTTCCCAGACATCAAGATCTCACCTATCAGAAATGAGGAAGATGGGGAAATTGCGGACTCTATTTTATCCTTCACGACCCCCCAGCTTGATCTTTTTAAAGATGCGTCTAAGAAAGCTTTATATTGCACTTCAGTGAAAATGACACACCAAGAATCACTAAAAGGAATAAAAGCATCTAAATGGCCTGAACTGCTACAGCCAGACTTCCTGGTGCGGGACAGGTGGAGGACGCTGTACAAACCCCCAGTGGAGAAGAGAACGGCAGACCTCCAGTGGAGGATCATCCACCGGACCATCGCTACGGACCGGCATGTGGCGCACCTCAATCCAGCAGTGGGGGGGGGGGGGTCGGTTCTGTGGGATTGAGGAAAACCTGGAGCTTTTGTTTTTAAAGTGTAACAGGTTACAAGGTCTTTTTAATTTGCTTCAGACTTGTTTTAGAAGATTCAATGAGGATTTTTCTGAAGTAGTTTTTATTGGGGGTCTGAAATACAGTTTTTTTAATGAGAAGGAAAATAGTTTTACTAAATGATTTGATAGGAACTGCCAAACTGGTAATCTGGAAAACCAGAAAAAACAAAGGTTTGCAACTCTCTACAATAAACCCTGAGATGATGTTTAGGCATCTGGTGCAAGGAAGGCTGAAACTTGAATTTGCATATTACAAACTTACCAATAATTTGGTGTGTTTTTGCGATGTTTGGTGTTTTAATGAGGTGCTATGTACAGTTCAGGATGATCAGCTTGTTGTGAATTTTTAGGAAAAATTTAATTGTATTTTTATTTTTTTATTTTATTTTTTTTCTATTTTGTTTGTTTTTTTCAGTAATGTGATGTAAGGTGTAATGGAAAAATAAAGTGCTTTAAACCTCTCTCTCTCTCACTCTCTCTCTCTCTACCTCACTACCTCTCTCTGTCTCTCTCTCTCTCTCTCTACCTCTCTCTGTCTCTCTCTCTCTGTCTCTCTCTCTGTGTCTCTCTCTCTCTCTCTCTCTACCCCTCTCTCTCACTCTCTCTCTCTCTACCTCGCTACCTCTCTCTCTCTCTCTCTCTCTCTCTCTGTCTCTCTCTGGTGTGTTGCATGCTGGGTAGCGAGAGGGTGCGCATGTGCGAGTGTGGTGGAAGAGTGGAGTGTGTTGGTTTGAGCGAGCGAAAAAACTTTTTCTTCTTATCTAATTTTTTCTTTGTTCCCCTCTTTGGTGTTAAATTTAATTATTATTTAGTAAAAGTACTTTTGTATTTTTAGCCGCTCGCGGCTTTTGTCGCGTGACGGTATGGCATCTGACACTGCACAGGTAAACCCACACGTGTCCATGCGAAATGGGTGCAGGTGTGTGGTCGAGCCCGGTGTTAGCGTGGAGGATGTTCTCGTGGTGGTGGGAGAATTGATTGGTTTTGAGAATATTCTCTCAGCATCACGAATGAACAAGGCGATTGTAGTGTTTTTAAAAACGGAACAGTTAGTGAATCAGCTGACAGAGAGCGGGATTTGGATCAATGAAACTTTTGTGCCTGTGACTCCCTTGGCGGCTCCGGCCACGAAAGTAACAATTTCAAACGTGCCACCTTTCATTTCAAATGAAGCCATCATTAAAGAGTTGATTCGTTATGGAAAAATTGCTAGTCCAGTTAGAATGATCCCGCTGGGATGTAAAAACACGGCATTGAAACACGTCCTTTCGTTCAGGCGGCAGGTTTTGATGTTTCTCACTTCTCCCGAGCGCACTTTAGAGATTTCGTTCCGCGTGAGTCATGGAGAAAGTTCATATATGCTGTATGCGAGTACTGATAATCTTAAGTGTTTCGAATGTGGAAATTTGGGCCACAAACGTTTCTATTGCCCACACAAAAAAGTGGACAATGAACAGCCTTTGCCTGTCGTTTCAACCGAGAGCGGATCGTCAAAAGATAACAACAGTTCGGATATCGTGGAAATTACAACGGCAGGAAAAAAAGTGACAGAGAAAAGGCCTGCTGAACGAATCATCGGGGATAATGAGGTGAGTGAAAGCGATGGTGAGAAAGCTGGATGTAGTTATGCTGTTGTCAGGCATTCAAATCCTGAAGTTGAAGATGTGGTTGAGAATGTGACACAGACAGATGTACAAACAGTGGAGGAAGGCTCAGTAGATGAGTTGGATGGATTGTCTCAATGTACAGATGATAGCATGAAAGATGATGATCAATGGGTGGAAGGTGTAGATATGCCAACAGTGGCGAAGGAAGATTTGTATACTGTGGCTGAAATCAGTGAATTTCTTGATGAAACGAAGGGTAGAAAAGTTGAAGTTAGTGATTTTTTTCCAGACTTGGAGAAGTTTATAACATCTGTTATGTGGGCAAGGAGACATAGCAATCATGAAGAGCTTTCACAGCAGAAGCGTTTTAGACTAAGAAAACACATCACTGCAATTCGACATAAAGGTAAAACTGAAAAATTTGGACCAAAGAGGGGTAAAAAATCTAACTAATAATCACTATGGGTAATACGCTTTTCTTATTGTCTGTCTTTTTTCTCTCTCTTCTTCTGATGGACACTTTACGGGTGGGATCCTTAAATGTTAATGGGATGAGGGATAGGAAGAAGGCAGGAAATATAATAGAATTTATCAGGTTGAAAAATTTAGATGTGATTTTCCTGCAAGAAACTCATAGTGATATGAATAATGAGGTTGACTGGCGACTGTGGTGGGGTAATGAGTGTGTTCTTACTCATGGGACTAACCTGAGTGCAGGAGCTGCAATTCTTTTTTCTCCTACCACTAAAGTTAGAATTCTGTCAAAAAAAGAAATTGAACCAGGACGGTTATTGGCAGTTAGAGCTGATATTAATGGTCTGTTTTTTGTTTTTGTTAATATATATGCACCTAATATTGGATCTGATAGGATAAATATTTTTAATAAATTGAAGATCTTCTTAAAACAACAGCAGGTTAATGATTTGATCATTTTAGGAGGGGATTGGAACTGTACACTTGATCCATCTCTTGATAGAAATGGAGAAGAACCTAATTTTCAGTCACCTACGGTTTTAGCTAACATTGTAAAAATTTCTAACTTCACGGATAGTTGGAGAGAAAACAATCCTATGGTAAAACAATATACTTGGGTAAAGGTGAATGAGGGGAGAATTTCAGCTGCACGTTTAGATAGATTGTATTTATCAAATAATATGAAAAATAGAGTTGTACATACAGCTATTATCCCCACATATTTTACTGATCACAAGCTTATTACTGTTGACTGTACTTTGATATCGAGAAGAAATAAGAGGTCATATTGGCATTTTAATGTAAAGTTACTTCAAGATAAGTTTTTTTGTGAATCCTTTAAGCATTTTTGGGAAACTTGGAAAAGCGAAAAATGCAGATATGAAAACATAATTCTCTGGTGGGAAATTGGTAAAACACATATAAGAGAATATTGTCAACAATATACATCTTACTCAACTTTGTGTTTGAAACGAACTTTGGAAGGGATTGAGAAAGAAATTCTAGTCATTGAAGAGAACATGATGAGAGATCTTGATGCGTATGTACAAGAGTGGAGTGATAAGAAATTAAAGTTGAGTTCTGTTCTAAATGAGAAAGTTAAGGGTGCTCTTGTGAGGAGCAGGTTTATGTTATTGAAAGATATGGATGGGCCTACTTCTTTTTTTTTTAACTTGGAACATAAAAGTGTACAAGAAAATAAAATGCTTAGTTTGAAAAACAGTAATGGTCATGATACAAGCGATCCCGTAGAAATGCGAAGATTGGCAGTGGACTTTTATTCTAAGTTATATTCTGCTGAAAACACAGATGAGAAGAGCCAGAATGAACTTTTACAGAACCTTCCCTGTTTAAACGCTGAAGATAAAAAAACTTTGGAATCAGAACTTACCTTTGGTGAATTAAGTGCTGCGGTATCAGGACTTGCCTCAGGTCGTACCCCAGGTATAGATGGTCTACCTGGCGAGTTTTATAAGCACTTCTGGACCTTAATTGGAACTGATTTCCACGAAGTACTAAAAGAAGTTTTTCGAATAGGTTTGATGCCTAAAAGCTGTCAACGAGCAGTTTTAACCCTACTTCCCAAGAAAGGTGATCTTACCTTAATAAAGAACTGGAGACCGGTTGCACTTTTATGTTCCGAATATAAACTAATATCAAAGTGTTTGGCTAACAGGTTAAACAAGATAATGCACAGAATTATACACAAAGATCAATCCTATTGTATAAAAGATAGATGTATCACTGATAATTTGCATTTAGTGCGTGATGTCATTGATTATGCCTTGGAAAATAATGTTGATATAGGAATTTTATCATTAGATCAGGAAAAGGCTTTTGATCGAGTTGATCACCAGTTTCTTTTCAAGGTTTTAAAGGCTTTTGGTTTTGGAGACAAGTTTGTTTCATTGATAAAATTGTTGTATAATAATGCCACATGTATGATAAAAATGGCGGGTGGACTAAGTGTTCCTGTTAAGGTACAAAGAGGCATAAGACAGGGATGCCCACTCTCAGGGCAACTATATAGTTTGGTCATTGAACCTCTCCTCTGTAAATTGAGAGAAAAGCTAACGGGGTTACAGACAAATGTTCTAAATTGTAATGATTGTGTGAAAATCTCAGCATATGCTGATGATATCACTGTGGTTTTAAGAAATGGATATGATGTTCAGGTTTTAAAAGATATTTTGCTGAGTTATGGGAAAGCTTCATCTGCCAAAGTAAATTGGGATAAAAGTGATGCACTATGGTGTGGTGTGGATTATAATGGACCGCAGCTTCCAGCTAGATTACAGTGGGGAAGGGCTGGGTTAAAGTACTTAGGGGTATTTTTAGGTAGAGAGGAATATAAGAAACAGAATTGGGAGGGCCTGATGGAAAAGGTGAGTGCAAGGTTGTCTCACTGGCATTGGCTGCTCCCCCAGCTATCGTACAGGGGAAGAGTTTTGGTCTGCAACAACCTTGTTGCCTCATCCTTATGGCATAAAATGACTGTCTTAGAACCCCCTGAGGAATTGGTGGAAAGTGTTCAAAAACGTCTGGTGAATTTCTTCTGGTCTGGTCAACATTGGCTGAGAGCATCTGCGTTATATCTACCTAGACAAGAAGGAGGCCAAGGATTGGTGGACATTAGAAGCAGAATAAAGACTTTCAGGCTTCAGACGGCAAAAAGACTACTTTATGGAAAAGATGTAAGCTGGACTGGAGTAGCTTGTGCCCTCTTAAGAAAAGCAGGTAATATGGGGCTAGACCGACATTTCTTTCTAATGGACACTCAAGGAATGGATTTGTCTGGACTGACACCTTTTTATCAGTCTATGTTGAAAGCCTGGAAAATATTAAATGTATCAAGGAATCTCCAGGATGTGAGAGGCCTTTGGATGAGAGAGGAACCCCTGCTGTACAATCCTGTTGTGGACTTGGACAATTTGAAGTCATCAACAATGAGGACTGTTTTAAGGAATGTTGGAATAACAAAGATTGGACATTTAATAACAACGAATGAATGGATGTCTGCTGAGATGCTGGCCGCTAAGCTGGGGGTGAGGTCAATTCGCTTGACACAGAGACTGTTGAATGAGCTCTTTGAACGTTTGCCAACGGATTTTAAACGTGGTTTGGAGACATCAAATGAAGATATAGATGTTCCTTTCCCAGAGTTAAAAATTGCACCTGCTTTTAATGCTTTTCAAGAAAGGGAAGGGATTTTGCTTACCTTCAAGACTCCTGAAATGGAACTTTTCAGTGAAACTGGGAAAAAAGCACTGTATGTCACATGTGTCAAAGTCTCACATATGAACTCTTTAGAAGGACTAAAAGAATCTAAATGGCAGGAGGATTTTGGACCAGGCACTTCCCCTAAAAGAAGCTGGGGGACCTTGTACAAACCTCCCATTGAAAAAAGGTGCGGGGACCTTCAGTGGAGAATTGTGCATGGTTTAATAGCCACAAACAGATACAGAGCACACATTGATCCACAGGTAGGGGAGGAATGTCTATTTTGTGGGCAAACAGAAACTGTTTTGCATTTGTTTTTTTACTGTGGTAGACTTGAAGCTTTGCTATCTCAAATAGAAGAATGGTGTAGAATTTTAGGAGAAGTGTTCTCACCTGTACTTTTTATTTATGGACCCATGTATAAAAAAAATAGAAAGCAGATCCACGTGATGCTAAACTTTTTGTTTGGGCAGGCCAAAATGGCAATATGGCTGTCACGTAAAGGTAAACTAAATGGTGTGGGGTCAACCGATGCAGTGGCTATCTTAAAGGGTTTAGTCAAATCAAGGCTAACGGTGGAACATGCGTACTATCAACTGATTAAAGACATAGAAACATTTAAATATACTTGGGGAGTGGAAAAGTGTTTATGTGAAATTGATATTGATGGTTCTCTGCAAATTAATTTCTAATTGTTTTTATTTCTCTTAAACAACGAATGGTTTGTTTTTCTGATCTGTTTTTAAACTGTGAGGTGTTTAGAAAATTTTTAAATTGTAATATTTATTACGTATGGTGTGGTGGAATTTGTGTGTAGTTATATTATGTGTAGTAATGTAATTATGTAATTTGTCCGAAAAATGGTAAATTAAAGGATTGTCAAAGTCAAAGTCTACCTCTCTACCTCGCTACCTCTCTCTCTCTCTCTCTCTCTCTCTCTCTCTCTCTCTCTCTCTCTATCTCTCACATGTGTGTTTGATCTGTTGAATTCATCTCACACTGTCCTCAGATAAACTCTAAGTGCGGTGCGTTGTCATTGAGACTGATCTATGATGAGTTCAGACCTGAGCGACATTTCACTCGTCACATTTGCATATGACATACTTCTGGAATTCATGATTCATTGACAGCTAATTTTAAATATTAAATGGAACGATAAAATAACGTTATTAACCGGTTAATGGCCATTTCAAATTTTAGATTCTGTTCGGAACTATAACATTTGATTTCGTTTCTGGTTCTGTTCCTGTCAAAATTTCATTCGTTTACGGTTTTCGTTTTCATTCCTTGAACAGTTTCAGAGCCCTGCTGTAAATGATCTCTTATATGTTCTCAATACCTCAGTATCTGCACACACACACACACACACACACACACACACTGTGATCAGTTGACTGTAAATAATCTCTTCTATGTTCTTAATACCTCAGTATTTGCAGACACACACACACACACACTTCTATGTTCTTAATACCTCAGTATCTGCAGCTGACAGTTTGGACTCTTCAGTCCATCAGAAATAATCTTTACACCAGAGTCCTGCAGGTCATTGTTCCTCAGATCCAGCTCTCTCAGGACACAGTTTGAGGATTGTAGAGCTGAAGACAAACTCTCACAACACAGAGCAGTGAGATTACAGACAGCAAGACTGAAAGAGACAAGAACACACACCAACAGTCAGATCATCTACAGACACACACACACACACACACACACTGTGATCAGTTGAGTGTAAATGATCTCTTATATGTTCTTAATACCTCAGTATCTGCAGACACACACACACACACACACACAAACACACACACACACACGCACACACACAATCTCTTCTACGTTCTTAATACCTCAGTATCTGCAGACACACACACACACACACACACACACAGACTGTGAACAGTTGACTGTAAATGATCTCTTCTCTGTTCTTAATACCTCAGTATCTGCAGACACACACACACACACACACACACACACACACACACACACACACACACACACACACATGATCACTTCTATGTTCTTAATACCTCAGTATCTGCAGACACACACAAACACACACACACACACACACACACACTTCTATGTTCTTAATACCTCAGTTTCTGCAGCTGACAGTTTGGACTCTTCAGTCCATCAGAAATAAACTTTACACCAGAGTCCTGCAGGTCATTGTTCCTCAGATCCAGCTCTCTCAGGACACAGTTTGAGGATTGTAGAGCTGAAGACAATCTCTCACAACACTGAGCAGTCAGATTACAGCCAGAAAATCTAGAAGAGATTAAATACAAGTATTATTATTATTATTATTATTATTAAAGGATTAAATCCTTCCTGCTGTATTGTTAATTTGATCATTATTTGTAGTTTCTCTTTATTAGCTGGATTTGTGTTTATTATAGTCTTCAGATCCTGATCTGATATATAGACCCTCTTTTATTTCTGTGTTTGGACACTAATGTTGTGAATCAGGGCTTGTTCTGTAGTCCTTCACAGAAATGTGTCACATCTGAGTTTGTAAAAGTCATTTTCACAAAAGACTGACATGTAAATGGATATTTAACACAGATCTCATTAAATGACAAACTCTTAGCTTGTTCTGTGTGAATAATTCATGTCCGTGTGTGAGCTGCTGAAATGTAAATTTTAATCTTTTATTTGTGACATTAATGTGGTCACAATGCTGACAGAGTAAATATGTGTTAGAAAACTAGACCTATATCACTCATAATATTCCCATTCACACTCATCCACCTTTTCTATGGTGTGATTTATTTTATGTCATAATGCAGATCTCTTTAAATGTATAATAATGTAAAATAGTGTCTAGTGCTGTACAGTAAAGAGTAAGCAGACGTCAAGCTCTGTCTTCACTGTAATAGTTCACTGTAACAGCAGTCAAACAGCTGCAACATTCAGCATTTATGATCAATAATTACTGCAGATTAAATGTTATTATAGTTATTAATATTAGCAGTAGTTGATATCATGATTGTGTCTTGATTGAGAGTGAAATGTGTGAATGTCAGCTTTACTGATCAATGTGTGGAGCGTCTCTTTGCTGCAGCTGCTGCTGATTTAATGAACCAGTTTCTCATGTGACGGGGTTGTTTTTACCTTTTACTCTAATATCTACTGGATTAAAAACACATGTTGGGACTCCTTTAAGATTCTGGCCTGTTATTCAGGAGAAAATCTCTTTCAGGAACATTTATTTTAAAGGAGTCAGGTTCATTATTAAATATGATCCTTTAGTTGATGATGAAACACTCACAGAGCTTTTCTGCACTTGATCACAGCTGGTATCAGTCTTCTTCTCCCCTCAGCTGATGTGTTGTATTTCATGGGGTTCAGTTCATCCAGTGTCTCCTCTGACATCTGAATCATGTAGGAGATTGTTGAGCAGTGACCAGGAGAGAGTTTCTTCTCTGAGTGTTTGTCTGATTTCACAAACTCCTGAATCTCTCTGAACAGAGTCTGATCTTTCACTTCCAGCAGACAGAGGAACAGATTGATCGACTCATCAGCTGAGAGACGATAACCTCTCTTGACCATCAGTAGATCATCATCATCATCATCTCCTTTGATCCTCTCTTTAATATACTGTGTGGTTCTGCTGATGGTCTCTGAGCTGTTCTCTGTGTGTGTCAGTAGATCCTGTAAGAGTCTCTGATTGGACTCCAGTGAGACGCCCAGCAGGAACCGGAGGAACAGATCCAGACCTCCATTCTCACTCTTGAGAGCTTTATATACTGCTGATGTTAGTAGATCATACAGAGAGACTTCATCAGAGTAATATCTGTTAGATCTGAATTCATGCAGTGTTTTCTTGTTCTTTGTTAAACAGCAGTAAAGCAGATAGAAAGCAGCGAGAAACTCCTGAACGCTCAGATGAATGAAGCTGTAGACTTTCCTCTGATGAATCACAGATTCCTGCTTAAAGATCTCAGTGCAAATCCCAGAATACACCGAGGCGTCAGTGCCGTCTATGCTGCTCTCAATCAGGTCCTCCTCATAGAACATCACATTGCCCTTCATCAGCTGTTTGAAAGCCACTTCAGCAAGTTTCACAATCACTTCTCTGTTGGACGGCAGGAGTTTCTCTGGATCTCTCTCTTCATACTTCTGCTTCCTCATGTTGATCTGAATCAGCAGGAAGTGGATGTACATTTCAGTCAGAGTTTGAGGGATTTCTGCACTCAGATCTTCTTCCAGGAGCTTCTGAAGCACAGTGGATGAGATCCAGCAGAAGACGGGGATGTGGCACATGATGTGGAGGCTTCTTGCTCTTCTGATGTGTGAGATTATTCTGCTGGCTTGATGCTCATCACTGATTCTCTTCCTGAAATATTCCTCCTTCTGAGGCTCAGTGAATCCCTGAATTTCTGTCAGACGGTGGATGTATTTGGAGGGGATCTGATTGGCTGCTGCTGGTCTGGAGGTGATCCAGATGAGAGCAGAGGGAAGCAGCTCTCCTTTCATCAGCTTTGACATCAACACAGCCACTGATGAAGTCTCAGTCACATCACAAACTTTCTGAGCGTCTGAAAACATCAGTGTGATTCTGCTTTCATCCAGACCATCAAAGATGAACACAACTTTACACTCCTCATAAATCTGTGAGTCCAGATCTTGAAGTTCAGGATGAAAGTCCAGCAGAAGTCTGTGAAGACTGTACGGATGATCTCTGATCAAGTTCAGCTCTCGAAATGGAAGCACAAACATGAAATCTACATCCTGATTGGCTTTTCCCTCGGCCCAGTCCAGAATGAACTTCTGCACAGAGACGGTTTTTCCGATTCCAGCGATGCCTTTAGTAAGAACAGTCTTGATCTGCTCTTTCTCCTCACATCCTGCTTCAGCGGAGGCTTTAAAGATGTCATTGCAGTAGATTGGAGTGTCTTGTGAGTGTTGTGTTCTGGCTGTTTTCTCCATCTGTAAAACCTCATGTTCTTCATTCACTCCTTCTCTCTCTCCCTCTATGATGTAGAGCTGTGTGTAGATGCTGTTCAGGAGGCTTTCATTCTCCTGGAGTTTCAGTCCCTCAAATAATCTCTCATACTTGTTCTTCATGCTGGTTTTGTGCTGCTCTTTGACTCTCTGTAGTTCATCATTCACTGCTTGAGGAGGATCCTGGGCTCGTATCTGATCGTCTCTGATTGGTAACAAACATAAAAACATCTTTGTGAATAAAACACATTTAAGAGAGAAGTGTCAGTTTAATATACTCCTGTTATATACAGCATATTTACATTAAAGTACAACACATTTTCTAGAATATAGGCTACATTTCATCAACTTTATAGTTGCTACGCTAGTAGTTTTTTATGTGTTATATTATTAATTAACTATCTGATGACCACATGATGATGATGATGATTTAACGACTGATTCTTTTGTTGCTGAAGCGCTGCTGAAAACGGCTGAAATCAGAGACATGCAGCTATTGGTGTAAACTATAATAAGAGCAACTATTTTATGTTTGTGTGTCAGGACCAGTAATAATCTGAACAAGTTGCCCGACCGGGCGAGAAGAAACAATCCTTAGCATTGATCTCTGACAAATAAAGTGATTCTAGTTTACTCTGAGTGCTCCACGCTCCTTATGTGTGACAATAATACAGAAAATAATGAGAAAAGCAGACAGCAGAAGAGTAAGAGCTTTAATAATGTCTCACAGCACCATACCAAGCTGATGGAGTCTCACCTGGGGTCAGAGGTCACTGGTTCAGCACTGGGGTCAGAGGTCACTGGTCCAGCACTGAATGTAGGAGGGTCTCTCATGGACAAGTCACTCTTCAGAGACACACAGCTGGGATCTGGAGATGAAGATCTCTGACTCTTCCTCCTGCTGACTCTAAAATATAATTATTCATACACATCTTCACACAGTAATTAACACAACACAATTAGTCAGAAGCTGTGATTGTCATGTATTGGTCCGTGTATCTTCTGCGTTCATTCATTTTTCATAAAATGCGGTTTCTTCATAATGGTTCAAACACTGATGAACAGAATAAGCAGACACAAATTCATTTTCTGTATTTAAAATAGAAGGTTCCTAGTAAAAATAAAGGATCCTAGTATTGTTTTGGGAATCTTTTTACAGTAACCTCATCTCAAAATATGAATTTAACATCACCTCCTTTCCCAACGATTCTCAAACGATTTGTTCGAAGCAGTTCTCAGATTCAGTCTCTAAACTCCTCCTACAGTCGACTCTCATTTATTATAAGGATTTCTGTGAGATTGTGATAAACTGAAATGAATGGCATCTTTATAATTATTATAGAGAGAGCAGAGCACTCTTTCTTGGCCAATTCATTCTGAATTTGATTAAATATAGTTTTTCATTGTGCTGTTGGACCAGTGACAGCTGCACGCTCAAACATCCACATATAGACTTTTATATTGTTGAGAAATGTTTGAGAATGTGTAAGTTCAGATGTGACGTGGTCTTATTTGTGCGAGTGCATGGTCTGTCCTGTTCAAAGCATCTGCTTCACACTGTAGCAGGAGTCAGATTTCACTGATCACGTGAAGAGAGACACTTTCAGTGTGAACGCTTCAGATAGAGACTGGTTTATACTTGCTGTGTCAGCACGAGAGCGAGGATCCGTCACAGACACGTGAAGAGAGACACTTTCAGTGCGAACGCTTCAGATAAAGACTGGTTTATACTTGCTGTGTCAGCACGAGAGCGAGGATCCGTCACAGACACGTGAAGAGAGACACTTTCAGTGCGAACGCTTCAGATAAAGCCTGGTTTATACTTGCTGTGTCAGCACGAGAGCGAGGATCCGTCACAGTGAAGAGAGACACTTTCAGTGTGAACGCTTCAGATAGAGCCTGGTTTATACTTGCTATGTCAGCACGAGAGCGAGGGTCCGCCACAGACACATGAATAGAGACACTTTCAGTGCGAACGCTTCAGATAGAGACTGGTTTATACTTGCTGTGTCAGCACGAGAGCAAGGATCCGTCACAGACACGTGAAGAGAGACACTTTCAGTGTGAACGCTTCAGATAGAGACTGGTTTATACTTGCTATGTCAGCACGAGAGCGAGGGTCCGCCACAGACACATGAATAGAGACACTTTCAGTGCGAACGCTTCAGATAGAGACTGGTTTATACTTGCTGTGTCAGCACGAGAGCGAGGATCCGTCACAGACACGTGAAGAGAGACACTTTCAGTGTGAACATTCTGAACTTTATTGGTGTTAGACAACATGTTTCAGGACCTACTCATTGTCGAAATCATACTCTAGATTTAATACTGTCACATGGAATTGATGTTGATAGTGTTGAAATTATTCAGCCAAGTGATGATATCTCAGATCATTATTTAGTTCTGTGTAAACTTCATATAGCCAAAATTGTAAATTCTACTTCTTGTTACAAGTATCGAAGAACCATCACTTCTACCACAAAAGACTGCTTTTTAAGTTATCTTCCTGATGTATCCGAATTCCTTAGCATATCCAAAACCTCAGAACAACTTGATGATGTAACAGAAACTATGGACTCTCTCTTTTCTAGCACTTTAAATACAGTTGCTCCTTTACGCTTAAGGAAGGTTAAGGAAAACAGTTTGACACCATGGTATAATGAGCATACTCGCACCCTAAAGAGAGCAGCCCGAAAAATGGAGCGCAGCTGGAGGAAAACAAAACTAGAGGTATTTCGTATTGCTTGGCGGGAAAGTTGCATATCCTATAGAAAAGCATTAAAAACTGCTAGATCTGATTACTTTTCTTCTCTTTTAGAAGAAAACAAACATAACCCCAGGTATTTATTCAATACAGTGGCTAAATTAACGAAAAATAAAGCCTCAACAAGTGTTGACATTTCCCAACACCACAACAGTAATGACTTTATGAACTACTTTACTTCTAAGATCGATACTATTAGAGATAAAATTGCAACCATTCAGCCGTCAGCTACCGTATCACATCAGACAGTGCACTATAGACCCCCTGAGGAACAGTTCCACTCATTCTCTACTATAGGAGAGGAAGAATTGTATAAACTTGTTAAATCATCTAAACCAACAACATGTATGTTAGACCCTATACCATCTAAGCTCTTAAAAGAGGTGCTTCCAGAAGTCATAGGTCCTCTTCTGACTATTATTAATTCCTCATTGTCATTAGGATATGTCCCCAAAACCTTCAAACTGGCTGTTATTAAGCCTCTCATAAAAAAGCCACAACTTGACCCCAGAGAACTTGTTAATTATAGACCAATCTCGAATCTCCCTTTTCTGTCCAAGATACTAGAAAAGGTGGTATCCTCACAATTATATTCCTTCTTAGAGAATAATGGTATATGTGAGGATTTCCATTCAGGATTTAGACCGTATCATAGTACTGAGACTGCTCTCCTTAGAGTTACAAATGATCTGCTCTTATCATCTGATCGTGGGAGTATCTCTCTATTAGTTTTATTGGATCCTAGTGCTGCGTTTGACACAATTGACCACAACATTCTTTTGCATAGACTTGAACACTTCGTTGGCATCAGTGGAAGTGCATTAGCATGGTTTAAATCGTACTTATATGACCGCCATCAGTTCGTGGCAGTGAATGAAGATGTATCATATCGATCACAAGTGCAGTATGGAGTACCTCAAGGCTCAGTACTAGGGCCGCTACTCTTCACGCTTTATATGTTACCCTTGGGAGATATCATCAGGAAACATGGTGTTAGCTTTCACTGTTATGCTGATGATACGCAGCTCTATATTTCCTCGCAGCCTGGTGAAACACACCAATTTGAAAAACTAATGGAATGCATAGTCGATATAAAAAATTGGATGACGAGTAATTTCTTACTGCTAAATTCAGAAAAAACAGAGGTGTTAATCATAGGGCCTAAAAACTCTGCTTGTAATAACCTAGAACACTGTCTAAGACTTGATGGTTGCTCTGTCAATTCTTCGTCATCAGTTAGGAACCTAGGTGTGCTACTTGATCGCAATCTTTCCTTAGAAAGCCACGTTTCTAGCATTTGTAAAACTGCATTTTTCCATCTCAAAAATATATCTAAATTACGGCCTATGCTCTCAATGTCAAATGCAGAAATGTTAATCCATGCATTTATGACTTCAAGGTTAGACTATTGTAATGCTTTATTGGGTGGTTGTTCTGCACGCTTGGTAAACAAACTACAGCTAGTCCAAAATGCAGCAGCAAGAGTTCTTACTAGAACCAGGAAGTATGACCATATTAGCCCGGTCCTGTCCACACTGCACTGGCTCCCTATCAAACATCGTATAGATTTTAAAATATTGCTTATTACTTATAAAGCCCTGAATGGTTTAGCACCTCAGTATTTGAATGAGCTCCTTTTACATTATACTCCTCTACGTCCGCTACGTTCTCAAAACTCAGGCAATTTGATAATACCTAGAATATCAAAATCAACTGCGGGCGGCAGATCCTTTTCCTATTTGGCGCCTAAACTCTGGAATAACCTACCTAACATTGTTTCGGGAGGCAGACACACTCTTGCAGTTAAAATCTAGATTAAAGACCCATCTCTTTAACCTGGCATACACATAACATACTAATATGCTTTTAATATCCAAATCCGTTAAAGGATTTTTAGGCTGCATTAATTAGGTAAACCAGAACCGGAAACACTTCACATAACACCGTACTTTCTACATCATTAGAAGAATGGCATCTACGCTAATATTTGTCTGTTTCTCTCTTGTTCCGAGGTCACCGTGGCCACGAGATCCAGTCTGTGTCCAGATCAGAGGGTCACTGCAGTCACCCGGATCCAGTACGTATCCAGACCAGATGGTGGATCAGCACCTAGAAAGGACCTCTACTGCCCTGAAAGACAGCGGAGACCAGGACAACTAGAGCCCCAGATACAGATCCCCTGTAAAGACCTTGTCTCAGAGGAGCACCAGGACAAAACCACAGGAAACAGATGATTCTTCTGCACAATCTGACTTTGCTGCAGCCTGGAATTGAACTACTGGTTTCGTCTGGTCAGAGGAGAACTGGCCCCCCAACTGAGCCTGGTTTTTTTCTCCATTCTGTCACCGATGGAGTTTCGGTTCCTTGCTGCTGTCGCCTCTGGCTTGCTTAGCTGGGGTTACTTCATCTACAGCGATATCATTGACTTGATTGCAAATAAAAACAGACACTATTTCAACTGAACAGAGATGACATAACTGAATTCAATGATGAACTGCCTTTAACTATCATTTTGCATTATTGAGACACTGTTTTCCAAATGAATGTTGTTCAGTGCTTTGACGCAATGTATTTTGTTTAAAGCACTATATAAATAAAGGTGATTGATTGATTGATTGATTGAATGCTTCAGATAGAGACTGGTTTATACTTGCTGTTTCAGCACGAGAGCGAGGATACGTCTGTGGCGAGGGGGGCGTGGTTTAGCGGAATCTGCAACGGGAGAGAGACGGGGGAGCAGAGCGAGGCGTAAGTAGGTCAAGTGCAAATAACGAACACGTGTGTTTGATTGCAGTAATTGGCGTGGAGAGACCAGATATAAGCCGAGTCATCGCAGAGAGAGAGAGAGAGAGACACGCTGGGACCTCGTTGTGCGCCGGGAAGCTGCTTAAAGCATTGTTGAAGTCATTGCCGGTGTTTGAGCAATAGTTTGCTGTTTTATGCCCAGAGGGCATCGTGATTTGTTTGTTATTGTTAAATAAACGAGCGTCCCAGTAACAAGCCGACCCCTGCCTTCTTCCTTTCTATTAAAACTGTGTCGAACCTTGCTACAGTGGTGCCGAAACCCGGGAAGGAAGACCAAATGGTGGCGTGTCCAGGGGTCGGCGACCCCTTACCATCTGCTTCTCTCTCTCCCTCTCTCTCTCTCCCCTCTCCCCCCTCTCTCCCTAAATCTGTCCCTCTCCCCAGGTCCCGTGGAGGGCTTCCGCCAAAGCTAGCCCCGAGGTGGAGGACGAGTTACGGGGCTGAACCAGCAGCGGGGCCCAGGGCTCCTCCCAGGGGTTGGAGTTCGCCCACGGGGTCAGTTTCCCAGGCCACGGCCTCTCCGCTCTCTCCACGCCAATAGCTTGACCTACTTCCTGCCGCTAGGGTGGCGGTAAAGTCTGGGCCGGCCTGTTGGCGTTGCGGGGACCCAGGGCATTTTATTGATAGGTGTCCGTTGATGGAAGTGGGGACGTTGATCTGGGTCCCCGACGCGCCAATGGCTGCCCTCGATCAGGCTGGCTTATACCAAATACCAGTGAGTATCAGGGGGGGTACATATCAGGCTTTGGTGCATTCAGGATGTAACCAATCCTCCATCCATCAAAGCCTGATCCATCCGAGGGCATTGGATAGTAGCCGCATGGTTAGGGTTTGGTGTGTACACGGGGAAGTGGTGAATTATCCTATTTTGCCTGTGGATATTAAATTTCGGGGAGAAAAACAGAGTAGAGGTGGCCGTTAATCCGCACCTCAGGCATCCGATAATTTTGGGTAAGAATTGGACCGCGTTTAATAAATTACTGGGGTATTTATATTCGGATGTCTCTTGGGGGAAACAAGGGAGGGCTGGAGTAGCAGTTGCGCAGGCGGGAGAGGCTGAACCGGAACCTCCGGGACCTGTTGCAGGGGAACCGTGTGCTCTCGAGCGGAACATCCTCCCTGAGCACGAGATTTTCCCCTGGAACAGTCCCGCAATGAAACGCTGAAAAATGCCTTTGACCAGGTTCGTTTGATCGACGGGCAGCTTCTCCACCCTGACCAACCGCTCTCCTATCCTTATTTTTAAATTTTAAAAGATAGGTTGTATCGGGTGATCCAAGACGCCCAGACAAAGCAAGATACAACCCAGTTATTGATACCTAGAAGCCGTCGGGAAATGCTTTTCCAGGCGGCTCATTGTAATCCAATGGCAGGGCATTTAGGGCAAGCGGCTACACTAAACCGTCTCATGGCCCGCTTCTTCTGGCCGGGCATTCACGAGAATGTGCGCAGGTGGTGTGCGCGGCTTGTCGTGAATGTCAGTTGGTGAATCCACTGGCCACCCCAAAAGCACCATTGTGCCCCCTTCCATTAATGCAGGTCCCCTTCGAACGAATTGGCATGGACCTCATCGGGCCATTAGAGCGGTCAGCACGGGGACATCGCTTTGCATTAGTTCTGGTGGACTATGCAACGCGATATCCTGAAGCAGTGCCTCTCCGCTCTATTTCCGCTAAGAGTGTGGCGAGTGCACTGTTTCAATTAATCTCCTGGGTGGGGATCCCAAAGGAGATCCTCACCGATCAGGGCACGGCGTTTATGTCATGTACTATTCGCGAGCTTTACGAATTATTGGGCATTAGATCAATTCGAACAAGCGTCTGTGTCACCCACAAACAGACGGGCTGGTCGAACGATTTAATCGCATGTTAAAATCCATGATTCGTAAGTTCGTTCAGGAAGACGGCAAAAATTGGGATAGGTGGCTAGAACCCCTCTTGTTCGCTGTACGGGAGGTCCCGCAAGCCTCCACGGGGTTTTCCCCCTTCGAGCTTCTTTATGGGCGCCAGCCCCGCGGGGTCCTCGACATCCTTAAGGAAACTTGGGAGGACGGACCTTCTAATAGTAAAAACGAAATTCAATATGTCATGGACTTGAGAACAAAACTCCACACGTTGGGGCGCCTATCCATGGAGAATTTGTTGCAGGCTCAAGACAAACAGAGTCGGTTGTACAACAGGGGGTCTAGACTACATCAATTTGCACCGGGAGATAAAGTACTTGTATAACGCTGGACTTAACTAAGGGTTATTGGCAGATCCCCTTGTCTCCCATGACCAAAGAAAAAACAGCTTTCACCACGTCGTTCGGTTTACACCAATTCGTTACTCTTCCGTTCGGGCTATTCGGGACTCCAGCCACTTTTCAGCGTCTGATGAACAAAATCCTCCGTCCGCATGCTGCATATGCCGCCGCCTACCTAGATGACATCATCATCTACAGTGGGGATTGGCAGCGACATATGCAGCATTTGCGAGCGGTCCTAAAGACGCTGAGGAGGGCTGGGCTCACGGCTAATCCGAAGAAGTGTGCAATTGGGCGGGTGGAAGTAAGATATCTGGGTTTCCACTTGGGTCATGGACAGGTGCATCCCCAAATTGATAAGACTGCAGCAGTTGCAACGTGTCCAAGGCCTAAGACCAAAAAGGAGGTTAGACAGTTCCTGGGGCTGGCAGGGTATTATAGAAGGTTTGTACCTAATTTTTCGGATACTGCTAGCCCCCTGACTGATTTAACTAAAAAGGAGGCACCAGATACAGTCCAGTGGACGGAGCAGTGCCAGCAGGCTTTCACCCAGTTAAAGGCTGTTCTGTGTGGCGGACCGCTCCTGAATGCACCTAACTTTTCTCTCCCCTTTATCTTGCAGACAGACGCGTCGAACAGAGGGTTGGGCGCAGTCCTGTCCCAGGAGGTGGAGGGGGAAGAACGGCCGGTGCTGTACATCAGTCGGAAGCTCTCTAAGAGAGAGACGATGTACAGCACCATAGAAAAAGAATGTCTGGCAATCAGATGGGCTGTTCTTACCCTCCGATATTAGAGTTCACCCTCTGTTCGGACCACGCTCCCCTGCAGTGGCTCCACCCCATGAAAGATACCAACGCGCGGATTACCCGGTGGTATCTCTCTTTACAACCTTTTAAATTTCAGGTGATCCACAGGCCGGGTGTACAGATGGCTGTGGCTGACTTCCTCTACAGGGGGGGGGGGGGGCTTGGTTGTTCGCCACATACTCGCCACATACCCCCACCGCCCGACTCAGGCCAGGGAGCCATCCGGCCTGAGTCGGGCGGTGGGGGTATGTGGCGAGGGGGGCGTGGTTTATCGGAATCTGCAACGGGAGAGAGACGGGGGAGCAGAGCGAGGCGTAAGTAGGTCAAGTGCAAATAACGAACACGTGTGTTTGATTGCAGTAATTGGCGTGGAGAGACCGGATATAAGCCGAGTCACCGCAGAGAGAGAGAGAAAGAGACACGCTGGGACCTCGTTGTGCGCCGGGAAGCTGCTAAAAGCATTGTTGAAATCATTGCCAGTGTTTGAGCAATAGTTTGCTGTTTTATGCCCAGAGGGCATCGTGATTTGTTTGTTATTGTTAAATAAACGAGCGTCCCAGTAACAAGCCGACCCCTGCCTTCTTCCTTCCTATTAAGACTGTGTCGAACCTTGCTACACCGTCACAGACACGTGAAGAGAGACACTTTCAGTGTGAACGCTTCAGATAGAGACTGGTTTACACTTGCTGTGTCAGCACGAGAGCGAGGATCCGTCACAGACACGTGAAGAGAGACACTGTCAGTGCGAACGCTTCAGATAGAGCCTGGTTTATACTTGCTGTGTCAGCACGAGAGCGAGGATCCGTCACAGTGAAGAGAGACACTTTCAGTGTGAACGCTTCAGATAGAGACTGGTTTATACTTGCTGTGTCAGCACGAGAGCGAGGATCCGTCACAGTGAAGAGAGACACTTTCAGTGTGAACGCTTCAGATAGAGACTGGTTTATACTTGCTGTGTCAGCACGAGCGCAAGGATCCGTCACAGACACCTGAAGAGAGACATTTTCAGTGTGAATGCTTCAGATAGAGCCTGGTTTATACTTGCTGTGTCAGCACGAGAGCGAGGATCCGTCACAGACACGTGAAGAGAGACACTTTCAGTGCGAACGCTTCAGATAGAGCCTGGTTTATACTTGCTGTGTCAGCACGAGAGCGAGGATCCGTCACAGTGAAGAGAGACACTTTTAGTGCGAACGCTTCAGATAGAGCCTGGTTTATACTTGCTGTGTCAGCACGAGCGCGAGGGTCCTTATCCTTATCATACAGCAAAAGAATTCACATTTACTAAATTTAAATCACAAATAATACTGGAAAAGAACGGGTTGAATGTTAAACACTCATTACCATATAACTATAAACTATGATAAAAGTTCATGAGTTGCATTGATCAATACCATGTTGTGGCAAAAAACTAGAGATGTGTCGTTCATGAACGAATCGTTCTTTTTGAACGAATCGTTCTTTTTGAACAAATCTTTTAGGTGAATGAATCGTTCTCGTTCACGTAATCCACTGACTTCTCGTTCACTGAAGTTCTTTCCTCCACAGCAGCGTGGCGCTATAAGCAGCGCATGTGCAGCTCGTTGAACCATGTATCTGTGAACCGTTTCAACCTGTCAAAGTATTACTCAACCTCAAGCCAATATCCTTTGAGTATGACATGTGACGAAGCATGTGATTTGTTGATTGTAGGGAATATGAGTCTGAACGAGATCTAGAAATCTTATTGTTTGTGAATGAAATGACTGAACTGGTACACATGTCGTTCACGAACGAGTTCAATGAATGAACACATGTTGTTTGTGAATGAAATTAACTGGTACATAGCTTATCTCGTTCATGAACAAAATGAATGAGAGTAAACCGGGTCAGTTGGCCATTTAGCATGTCAGTCTCACAAAATGCAAAGCGCAGTTATAGGTACTGTGCACATACGCTTGTTTTCATATTTAGCGTACAGAACATATTGAATTCCACTTTTAATCCCCGATTTATGAATGTGAATATATGAACTGTCTGACTAAACGATTAAAATGCTAATTATGCAAGAAAACCTCGTGATTTGTTCATCTGAACAAGTTAATTAGACTTTATATATTGAATGTGATTATGCACACATTTTAATAAAGCCAAAACAGTTTTTGTAACAAGTAATTACGTTCGTTGACTTAAGACATAACACATATGACACTCTTTTTCGCCACCAGCTGGCATATTTTGTGTAATATGAAAGAATGGTCACTGAACGAATCAGTGAATGAATCATTTTGGTGAATGAACTGAAAATGAACCAATCTCTTGATAGAATCATAATTTACACCAATACAAACAACAAACCTGCAAATGATGTGCTTGTATGACCAATTGAGAAAGTCCCAAAAGAGCAACGAGTGAGAAGAAAGATTCAAGAGCTCTGTAGCCTAAACACAGCATTATGTGAAAAACACCATCAGTGAACAGAGCAGAAACATGTCAAGATGTAAAAGATATGTTTAGCCTTCATAATGTAGCCTAATCCCATATAGCACACAAGGTTATGACTAAATTATATCCCAATATATAACTTCCTAATGATAGATTTCCCAGGATCCTGCAATGTCTATTTTAAAAATAATATTTGTTTTAAGTCTCTGCATTGTTCCAAAGTCGGCTCTAGTTCTCAACTGAATGTGCGGGAGAAGTATCACAAAATTTGGCCAAAACCTGTTAAAATCAAACATTTTCAATATTAATTTGTGCATTTTTCAAATGTTTGTTAAGAGTGCAAAAAATTAATTAATAGAACTCTGAAAAGAAGTCAATATTTTCCTTTTTCGGGCAGCATTTTGTGTGTATGGATCTAGATCAGGGGTGTCAAACTCATTTAAGGTTGAGGGGAGGATCGGAGAAAATGTCCCCTTTGTGCGGGCCGAATTACCTTTTTGTTAAACTCTAGTTTGCTTACAATTACATTAATATTAACGATACAAACTATAATATAAACTTACAAAAATTTATATATGTATGTATATGTACCCAGTAGGTGGCAGCAAATCTCTTGTCTTTATGAGTGAACTGACTCATTCAAAACGGCTGATTTCTTTAGAAATTAAGTTAGTGATTGTCTTTATGAATGGGCCACTGAATCATAGATTCAAATGCTTTGTTCAAACACAAAGATTAATTCCGTAACAAAATACTCCGTGCTGCATGGAGACACACAATTGGTCTTACTTTGGCCTTGATAAAAACTTATCCTTGCCGAAACCAAGATCGACAGCATTGTGACTAATATAACACACTTAATAATAGCATTTTTTTATTTGAGCTATAGTATAAAAGCAATCGCGCTGACATTCTGGAAAGCAACACTCTTGATATAGTTAGACATTACTTAACGATCATGACATAAATATTTATGGCCATTTTTGCATAATATCTTGAATCATATTGTAACCTGATAGCCATAATGTGTTTTTTTTTTTTTTTGCAAAGTTACAAAATGTCAGTTCACACATCATTAAAACAACAGTTATGATATTAGTACACAATAAATATTGCACAATCCTTGCTCATTTACTTTCTCCATACGAAGCTGTCCAGTGCGTCAGAGTGTAATTTAATATCACGAGTTGTGATTAAACTTAATGTTATTTGTTTGCGTTGAGATTAGGGATGGGCGTTTTCCGCAAATATCACATTCGAATATTTGAGCTCACAAAAAACGAATATTCGAATATTCGTTTATTTAAATTTAAGTTTAAAGGGGGGGTGAAATGCTATTTCATGCATACTGAGTTTTTTACACTGTTAAAGAGTTGGATTCCCATGCCAAACATGGACAAAGTTTAAAAAATTAAGTTGTACGTTTGAAGGAGTATTTCTGTTCCAAAAATACCTCTTCCAGTTTGTCACAAGTTTCGGAAAGTTTTTTTACGAGTATGGGTCTGTGTGACGTTAGATAGAGCGGAATTTCCTTATATGGGTCCTGAGGCACTTCTGCCGGAAGAGCGCACGCTCCAGTATAGCAGAGCAATTCACTGATCAGAGCGAGAGACCGAAATGTCACAAAAGAAGTGTGTTTTTGGTTGCCAGGGCAAGACAACCCTGCACAGAAAAAAAACAGCATTAAGGGACCAGTGGATGGAGTTTATTTTTACAGAGCATCAACGGAGTTGTGCAAGTGTTTTGTTTGTTCCCTGCATTTCGAAGATGCTTGTTTTACAAACAAGGCCCAGTTTGACGCCGGATTTGCATATCATTTATTTCTTAAGGATGATGCAGTCCCAACGAAAAAGGGTCACGATCGTGTGTTGGAAACGCAGGCGGTGAGTAAAACTGCTTCAAATATCTCTGTGTTGTTAACTTATGTCCCCTTTGTGCGGGCCGAATTACCTTTTTGTTAAACTCTAGTTTGCTTACAATTACATTAATATTAACGATACAAACTATAATATAAACTTACAAAAATTTATATATGTATGTATATGTACCCAGTAGGTGGCAGCAAATCTCTTGTCTTTATGAGTGAACTGACTCATTCAAAACGGCTGATTTCTTTAGAAATTAAGTTAGTGATTGTCTTTATGAATGGGCCACTGAATCATAGATTCAAATGCTTTGTTCAAACACAAAGATTAATTCCGTAACAAAATACTCCGTGCTGCATGGAGACACACAATTGGTCTTACTTTGGCCTTGATAAAAACTTATCCTTGCCGAAACCAAGATCGACAGCATTGTGACTAATATAACACACTTAATAATAGCATTTTTTTATTTGAGCTATAGTATAAAAGCAATCGCGCTGACATTCTGGAAAGCAACACTCTTGATATAGTTAGACATTACTTAACGATCATGACATAAATATTTATGGCCATTTTTGCATAATATCTTGAATCATATTGTAACCTGATAGCCATAATGTGTTTTTTTTTTTTTTGCAAAGTTACAAAATGTCAGTTCACACATCATTAAAACAACAGTTATGATATTAGTACACAATAAATATTGCACAATCCTTGCTCATTTACTTTCTCCATACGAAGCTGTCCAGTGCGTCAGAGTGTAATTTAATATCACGAGTTGTGATTAAACTTAATGTTATTTGTTTGCGTTGAGATTAGGGATGGGCGTTTTCCGCAAATATCACATTCGAATATTTGAGCTCACAAAAAACGAATATTCGAATATTCGTTTATTTAAATTTAAGTTTAAAGGGGGGGTGAAATGCTATTTCATGCATACTGAGTTTTTTACACTGTTAAAGAGTTGGATTCCCATGCCAAACATGGACAAAGTTTAAAAAATTAAGTTGTACGTTTGAAGGAGTATTTCTGTTCCAAAAATACCTCTTCCAGTTTGTCACAAGTTTCGGAAAGTTTTTTACGAGTATGGGTCTGTGTGACGTTAGATAGAGCGGAATTTCCTTATATGGGTCCTGAGGCACTTCTGCCGGAAGAGCGCACGCTCCAGTATAGCAGAGCAATTCACTGATCAGAGCGAGAGACCGAAATGTCACAAAAGAAGTGTGTTTTTGGTTGCCAGGGCAAGACAACCCTGCACAGAAAAAAAACAGCATTAAGGGACCAGTGGATGGAGTTTATTTTTACAGAGCATCAACGGAGTTGTGCAAGTGTTTTGTTTGTTCCCTGCATTTCGAAGATGCTTGTTTTACAAACAAGGCCCAGTTTGACGCCGGATTTGCATATCATTTATTTCTTAAGGATGATGCAGTCCCAACGAAAAAGGGTCACGATCGTGTGTTGGAAACGCAGGCGGTGAGTAAAACTGCTTCAAATATCTCTGTGTTGTTAACTTAGCTATCTGCGCGTAAGCATATCAAGTAAACCACATGCGATGTTGTCGTCAAACTGCACTTTCCACATGTACAGCTTAAAAAAAAAAAAAAGACGACATAAAGTGGAAGTTAGTCATTTTCCAAAACCGCTAAGCAAATATATACAGATTCAATACATACCACATAGAGACGTCCTGCTGTAGTCGTTGCTGCTGCTACCTCTTGTTAAATTTCAGCCTCTGGATCCAATTCTGGATCATAAATATAAGCTGAATCTGACTGTTAGCCATGGTTTGTTTTGGATGATGTTTTTTTTCCTCACGGTAATGTCACAGTTTCCAAACGCTCTCAACGCAAAAGCCTACTCGCGCTCGTTATTCTTTAGCTCCGCCCACACGTCACGCCTCCAACCGCTCGTGTTTTTCCGGGAAAAATCGGTACAGACTATCTTTCTCTTAGAAATATAATAAAACTAAAGACTTTTTGGAGTTATGAAGGATGCAGTACTACTCTATAGGTACTCAAGATTAACAGGATATTGAGTGAAAATGAGCATTTCACCCCCCCTTTAATGAGACAGATGTTATTTTTCAGCAACATTTATTGTTTCCGTCATTTTGAACAAGCTTACACACAATAAGCTTGAACATTACACATTGTGTTTTGAAGCCGAAAACCTTTAACAATGCGTGCAAAAAAACAAAAGTACAGATTTAAAGCAAAAACAAAAAAAAGTGAACAAAGAAAAAACGTAAAGCTGCCTGCAGCAATTAGGCTATTGTAGAACGTAGCCTACACTTAACTTTGAAACATTTAAACTGTCAGGAAATCTTTTTTGCTTTTTTTCTATTGTTTTACATGTTCTTGTTAAGAAATACGGGCATGTAAACATGATCGGGGGAAAGTCGGCTCCTTAGTCTGTTAACAATAAGACCGGCCGCGGAGAAAACGTGCTCTGACGGCACAGACGTTGGCGGGACTCACAAATAACGGTGTGCTAAGCGAATAAGTTTTGTGAAGCGCTTCGTGTTTTCATTTCACCACTGAACGGGATCCTCATCTGGTGGAACACATGGCTCCAACAAGAACTGTTCCCTCTAGTCGCGGCTGGACTCTCTGTAATCATCGCTGAAGAACTGGCTCAGCCTCTTCCGACGAGTGGGCATTGCATCCTCTTCATCGTTGGTGACGCCGGTTGCATCCGCACCACTCGCATCAAGGAAAATGTTCTGATAATGTTCAAAAAAGTTTTTTTTTTCTTACTTCTCTCATGTTTTCATCGAGAAACCTGAGATGTTTGTGCCGAGGGTCTAGGGCAGACGCGATAAGAGGAGTTTTCACTGCATTCTCTAAGTTAGCGGTGTTTATTCGTTGCTTGTGAGATGCCGCAACAATGTTCTTTCTGTGATTCTCCATGGCATTTTTGAAGTACTGTAAAAGACCGCAGTTCTTAGGGGCCGTTCACATATCATGTCTTTTGCGTGCTCAAGTTAGTTATTTCCAATGTAGGCGTGCAGTATGCTCGCTCATAATGGGAGCGACGCGGTCGCGCTGCGCATGCGGTGTGATGCGCTCATTTTTTCCAGGCGCGTCCGCACTGACCGCATCGAGTTAAAAACATCTCAACTTTTCAGAATGCCGCAAGCGCACCGCAGGTCATGTGACAAGAACTAAACATTCAGCTTCATCCTTTCCCGTAACAACGTTGAAAGCTCAGCCAAGATGAAGGAACAGCTGATCATAGCTGCATATGCATTGCCATTTTGAAATAAATTTAGTAGCAGAGCTACTGCAAGCGATTTTTTTTTGTATCCTTTGCTGAAATTTCTGCATCTTCATGGAGAGAGTGCGTCATTGTTGCTTAGCAACGGCAAACGCCTCAGGAGCGCTTCTGCCCGAACGTTTCTGAAAGGAGGAGGAGAAAGCGGTGCACCTAGCGTTTTCCACTCATTTTTAGGCGCGATATGTGAACGGCCTCTTGTTCATTCATTAATTATTTTTTGCTTGCATACATCTTCAAATATGCCATGGAGAATCACAGAAAGTGACCAAATTAGGATTTATTGTGAACTTCTTTTTTTTTTTTGCGAAATTCGAATATCATTTTTATTTATCGAATAATTAGAGCAGAACAAATATTCGAATGTTCGACTATCTGTGCACACCCCTAGTTGAGATAATAATACCCTTTTATCATTTCTCCTTAAATAACCTGACACGTCGTTCCTTTTGTGTCCTTTGGGACATGTTTAAAATCACAAGAAAATTGCCAAACAAGCATCAGTTACAACGCAGCTATCATCATATCCTCATGCTGCTCGTGATTCTTGTGACTGCTTTAAAATGCGCATGTTAAGTGTCCAGACTCCCGAGGCGTAATATCAACGTAAATTAATTAGTAATTTGTTCCTCTTTAAATTCTAAATAAAATATTGTAGGGAACAAACTTTATTTAATTTTCAAACTGAAGTTTAATTTATTACTTTATATTATTGTTGAAATCCTCCTGCGGGCCGGATTGAAAACCTATGTGGGCCGTATTTGGCGCGCGGGCCATATGTTTGACACCCCTGATCTAGATTATGCTTTTGAAACCACATCATCTCACAGAAGGATTTATCTCAAACACTGGACTGATGTTATAAAGTGAGTTTGGAGTAAAAACATGTTATTAAATGTGGTATTTTCACCTGATTTCAGATGGAACAGCATTTACTACACAGAGCTGTAGTTTATTGAGAAGCTACGCAAACAGCTTTCATCATCACAAACGATTTCTTCGATCTCATAATCGTGGGATTATATCATCTGTGATTATGAATGAGATATTGTGTAGTTTGTCAGTGATCTACGGCTCTGTGTAGTAAATGCTGCTCCGTCTGAAAGCACTTGATGGAGATTCACTACTAATCACAGAACCACTTTACTGACAAGATGAACATGACAATCACATTCAATTAATCATCAGCGCTACAATTAGTTCAGATGATGTATAATGTTGTATGAGTCAGTCCATTGTCTCCAGTAGAGGACAGTGTCTCACCTGGGGTCAGAGGTCACTGGTTCAGCACTGAATCTAGGAGGCTTATCCATGGACCAGTCACTTTTCAGAGACACACAGCTGGGATCTGGAGATGAAGATCTCTGACTCTTCTTCTTGATGACTCTAAAATATAATTATTGATTTACATCTTCACACAGTAATTAACACAACACAATTAGTTCAGATGATGAATGATGTTGTAGGAGTCAGTTTATTTTCTCCAGTACAGGACAGTGGGGTGATTCTCGTGAAATCAGACTTATGAGGGGTCATGAAACATTTTGATGATAAAAGTAAATGCTATCAAAATAAGAAGGATACAGTTATAAACATCTCTTCATCTACTATTTTGCACATGATTTCAAATTACATCATAAATACCAACTTTTTTTTCACATGTAAGGGAATATTTCTCATTACCACAATGTGTCCATGACTGGATTTGGGTTCTTTGAGGTGGAATTGTTAATAATTAAAAAATATAAAAAATAGAACGCTTCAGTGCATGCTATACTATAAACATTTACAGTAAATAAACATGTGGTATTTGGTGATCATTGGTAAATGTAGTAAAAATAATAAGGAATATAAATGTGTCCAAGACCAATTTTTTTCATCCTCCGCAACAATTTTCAATCCTTGTTTAAGTCCTCAATGAGTTAACATTTTCAAGGAGTTTTGTTGGAAGGGACATAATTGATTGTGACACTCAAGATGGCTACCAGGTAAGCAGTTCTTATTTTTTTCTCCAAATAAAAGTTTAAATTTTGTTTGTCATAGTACCTACAAAACATTTTAGTTCTCATTACCGAAACATGAGTTTGTGAAGTTTTAAAAAATGTTGCCGCTTTAATTTTTTGATTACTATATACCCCATTATGGTCTAAATATAAAAAGAGAGGGGAAGTTTAGCTTATCCTCGCTCATCCTCCGCAACACCATTATCATTCACCGCAACAGTTGAAGGCCTGTTGCGGTGGAGATACTCAATGTTTCGGTAATGAGAAACAGAATTATGAAGGTGGGACGTGCACTATAACTCTTGCTAATTTCAATATAACTTGATACTCGCCTTAAACACTTCTTGAACAGATTACGTAAACAAAATAGCTATTACAACCCCCCCACCACTAATTTTACATTTTTATGAAGTGCTTCCACAAAAATCAGTATGAATGCGGTATAGGCCAACTACTATAAATTTAATATTATTTAATGTTTTTACTGTGAAACAATGTATTTCTATGTCTTTTTTTTTAAAGAAATATTACATTCAATCAAAAAATTGTATAAAAAAAGATAATAATTGCTTATTATCAAAAAATAATAAGCAATAATTAGATAATCATATTTTGTTTTAAAATGTATATACATATTATACAACACTACTTATTTAAGGTCTGCTACATGACAAATGTGTATGGTATCTTTTAGTAAAACAATAAGAGAAATTGTAAATCATCATGTATGTTTCGGTAATAAAAAAAAATAAGGAAATTACTAGGGGTGTGCCGGTTTCAGAATTGGTGATGACGGTTATGACGTGAGTCAAATGTGACGGTTCATAACATAACCGTCGGGGGGGGGTCACGATCATGTGTTGGAACCGCATGCGGTGAGTAAAACTGCTTCAAATATCTCTGTGTTGTTAACTTAGCTATCTGCACGTAAGCACATCAAGTAAACAACATGCGATGTTGTCGTCAAACTGCACTGTCCACATGTACACCTTAAAAAAAAAAGACGACATAAAGTGGAACTTAGTCATTTTCCAAAACCGCTAAGCAAGTATATACAGTTTCAATACATACCACATAGAGACGTCCTGCTGTAGTCGTTGCTGCTGCTACTCTTGTTAAATTTCAGCCTCTGGATCTAATTCTGGATCATAAATATACGGCTTAATCTGAGTGTTAGCCATGGTTTGTTTTGGATGATGTTTTTTTCCTCACGGTAATGTCACAGTTTCCAAACGCTCTCAACGCAAAAGCCTACTCGCGCTCGTTATTCTTTAGCTCCGCCCACACGTCACGCCTCCAGCGGCTCGTGTTTTTCCGGGAAAAATCGGTACAGACTATCTTTCTCTTATAAATAAATAAGACTTTTTGGAGTTATGAAGGATGCAGTACTACTCTATAGGTACTCAAGATTAACAGGATATTGAGTGAAAACGAGCATTTCACCCCCCCTTTAATGAGACAGACGTTATTTTTCAGCAACATTTATTGTTTCCGTCATTTTGAACAAGCTTACACACAATAAGCTTGAACATTACACATTGTGTTTTGAAGCTGAAAACCTTTAACAATGCGTGCAAACAAACAAAAGTACAGATTTAAAGCAAAAACAAAAAAAAGTGAACAAAGAAAAAACGTAAAGCAGCCTGCAGCAATTAGGCTATTGTAGAACGTAGCCTACACTTAACTTTCAAACTTTTAAACTGTCAGCAAATCTTTTTTGCTTTTTTTCTATTGTTTTACATGTTCTTGTTATATATGGGCATGTAAACATGATCGGGGGAAAGTCGGCTCCTTAGTCTGTTAACAATAAGGCTGGCCACGGAGCAAACGTGCTCTGACGGCACAGACGTTGACGGGCCTCACAAATAACGGTGTGCTAAGCTAATAAGTTTTGTGAAGCGCTTCGTGTTTTCATTTCACCACTGAACAGGATCCTCATCTGGTGGAATACATGGCTCCAACAAGAACTGTTCCCTCTAGTCGCGGCTGGACTCTCTGTAATCATCGCTGAAGAACTGGCTCAGCCTTTTTCGACGAGTGGGCATTGCATCCTCTTCATCGTTGGTGACGCCGGTTGCATCCGCACCACTCGCATTAAGGAAAATGTTCTGATAATTTTCAAAAAAGTTTTTTTTTCTTACTTCTCTCATGTTTTCATCAAGAAACCTGAGATGTTTGTGCCGAGGGTCTAGGGCAGACGCGATAAGAGGAGTTTTCACTGCATTCTCTAAGTTAGCGGTGTTTATTCGTTGCTTGAGAGATGCCGGATCAATGTTATTTCTGTGATTCTCCACGGCATATTTGAAGTACTGTAGAGGACCGCAGTTCTTAGGGGCCGTTCACATATCATGTCTTTTGTGCGCTCAAGTTAGTTATTTCCAATGTAGGCGTGCAGTATGCTCGCTCATAATGGGAGCGACGTGGTCGCGCTGCACACGTGGTGCGACGCGCTAATTTTTTCCAGGCGCGTCCGCACCGATTGCATCGAGTTAAAAACATCTCAACTTTTCAGAATGCCGCAAGCGCATCGCGGGTCATGTGACAAGAACTAAACATTCAGCTTCATCCTTTCCCGTAACAACGTTGAAAGCTCAGCCAAGATGAAGGAACAGCTGATCATAGCTGTATATGGATTGCCATTTTGAAATAAATTTAGTAGCAGAGCTACTGCAAGCGATTTTTTTTGTGCAGCAAATTCATGTAACCTTTGCTGAAATTTCTGCATCTTCATGGAGAGAGCGCGTCATTGTTGCTTAGCAACGGCAGACGCCTCAGGAGCGCTTCTGCCCGAGCGCTTTGGAAAGGAGGAGGAGAAAGCGGTGCACCTAGCGTTTTCCACTCGTTTTTAGGCGCGATATGTGAACGGCCTCTTGTTCATTCATTAATTATTTTTTGCTTGCAAACATCTTCAAATATGCCATGGAGAATCACAGAAAGTGACCAAATTAGGATTTATTGTGAACATTTTTTTTTTTTTTTTGCGAAAATCGAATATCATTTTTATTTATCGAATAATTAGAGCAGAACAAATATTCGAATGTTCGACTATCCGTGCACACCCCTAGTTGAGATAATAATACCCTTTTACCATTTCTCCTTAAATAGCCTGCCACGTCGTTCCTTTTGTGTCCTTTGGGACATGTTTAAAATCACAAGAAAATTGCCAAACAAGCATCAGTTACAACGCAGCTATCATCATATCCTCATGCTGCTCGTGATTCTTGTGACTGCTTTAAAATGCGCATGTTAAGTGTCCAGACTCCCGAGGCGTAATATCAACGTAAATTAATTAGTAATTTGTTCCTCTTTAAATTCTAAATAAAATATTGTAGGGAACAAACTTTATTTAATTTTCAAACTGAAGTTTAATTTATTACTTTATATTATTGTTGAAATCCTCCTGCGGGCCGGATTGAAAACCTATGTGGGCCGTATTTGGCGCGCGGGCCATATGTTTGACACCCCTGATCTAGATTATGCTTTTGAAACCACATCATCTCACAGAAGGATTTATCTCAAACACTGGACTGATGTTATAAAGTGAGTTTGGAGTAAAAACATGTTATTAAATGTGGTATTTTCACCTGATTTCAGATGGAACAGCATTTACTACACAGAGCTGTAGTTTATTGAGAAGCTACGCAAACAGCTTTCATCATCACAAACGATTTCTTCGATCTCATAATCGTGGGATTATATCATCTGTGATTATGAATGAGATATTATGTAGTTTGTCAGTGATCTACGGCTCTGTGTAGTAAATGCTGCTCCGTCTGAAAGCACTTGATGGAGATTCACTGCTAATCACAGAACCACTTTACTGACAAGATGAACATGACAATCACATTCGATTAATCATCAGCACTACAATTAGTTCAGATGATGTATGATATTGTATGAGTCAGTCTATTGTGTCCAGTACAGGACAGTGTCTCACCTGGGGTCAGAGGTCACTGGTTCAGCACAGAATCTAGGAGGCTTATCCATGGACCAGTCACTCTTCAGAGACACACAGCTGGGATCTGGAGATGAAGATCTCTGACTCTTCTTCTTGATGACTCTAAAATATAATTATTGATTTACATCTTCACACAGTAATTAACACAACACAATTAGTTCAGATGATGAATGATGTTGTAGGAGTCAGTTTATTTTCTCCAGTACAGGACAGTGGGGTGATTCTCGTGAAATCAGACTTATGAGGGGTCATGAAACATTTTGATGATAAAAGTAAATGCTATCAAAATAAGAAGGATACAGTTATAAACATCTCTTCATCTACTATTTTGCACATGATTTCAAATTACATCATAAATACCAACTTTTTTTTCACAAGTAAGGGAATATTTCTCATTACCACAATGTGTCCATGACTGGATTTGGGTTCTTTGAGGTGGAATTGTTAATAATTAAAAAATATAAAAAATAGAAAGCTTCAGTGCATGCTATAATATAAACATTTACAGTAAATAAACATGTGGTATTTGGTGATCATTGGTAAATGTAGTAAAAATAATAAGGAATATAAATGTGTCCAAGACCAATTTTTTCATCCTCCGCAACAATTTTCAATCCTTGTTTAAGTCCTCAATGAGTTAACATTTTCAAGGAGTTTTGTTGGAAGGGACATAATTGATTGTGACACTCAAGATGGCTACCAGGTAAGCAGTTCTTATTTTTTTCTCCAAATAAAAGTTTACATTTTGTTTGTCATAGTACCTACAAAACATTTTAGTTCTCATTACCGAAACATGAGTTTGTGAAGTTTTAAAAAATGTTGCCGCTTTAATTTTTTGATTACTATATACCCCATTATGGTCTAAATATAAAAAGAGAGGGGAAGTTTAGCTTATCCTCGCTCATCCTCTGCAACACCATTATCATTCACCGCAACAGTTGAAGGCCTGTTGCGGTGGAGATACTCAATGTTTCGGTAATGAGAAACAGAATTATGAAGGTGGGACGTGCACTATAACTCTTGCTAATTTCAATATAACTTGATACTCACCTTAAACACTTCTTGAACAGATTACGTAAACAAAATAGCTATTACAATCCCCCCACAACTAATTTTACATTTTTATGAAGTGCTTCCACAAAAATCAGTATGAATGCGGTATAGGCCAACTACTATAAATTTAATATTATTTAATGTTTTTACTGTGAAACAATGTATTTCTATGTCTTTTTTTTTAAAGAAATATTACATTAAATCAAGATGGATATTGTATATTTTGTTACAGGCAAGCATCAGTTGAAAAGAAAAGGGCATCAGTGAAAGACAGGCTGGCAAAGCATAGGGAAAAATTATACAGTTATCCAGTGTTACTTGAGGAGTACAGAAGAAAGGAGAGAAAAAGGTCAGGGGACAGGGTGATAATAGGGAGAAAATATAACTTGGATTAATTGTTTTGACCAACACTTGCACTCATTCCCACACAGACACACGCACGTGCACAGAAACATAAGTACACACAGAGATTCTGACATGCAAATGTGAAGGCTGACATGATTGTACAGTATACACTATATTGTACACACACATCACACACAGACGTGTGTGTGCGTGCTTACACTCTCACACACACACACACACACACACACACACACACACACACACACACACACACACGCACACACACCTACCATTTCTAAATGAAAAATTGTGTGGAACTTTGATCATAGTCCAAAGTTTGTAGCTGTAAACACAAGGCATGGTACTGTGATGATTACGATAAATGAGAAATTGAAACACCGTTTATGAAATAAATGTTCTTTTAAAAATTGTATGCGTTTTAAATATGTTCAATATTTACATCATCTGAAATAGTTCAGATGATGTATAATGTTGTATGAGTCAGTCCATTGTCTCCAGTACAGGACAATGTCTCACCTGGGGTCAGAGGTCACTGGTTCAGCACTGAATCTAGGAGGCTTATCCATGGACCAGTCACTCTTCAGAGACACACAGCTGTGATCTGGAGATGAAGATCTCTTCCTCTTCCTCTTGATGACTCTAAAATATAATTGTTCATATACATCTTCACACAGTAATTAACACAACACAATTAGTCAGGGCTGCACAATTATTCTAAATTAAACAGTGATTAGTCAGAAGCTGTGATTGTCATGCGTATCGGTCCGTGTATCTTTTGCATTCATTCGTTTTTCATAAAATGCAGTTTCTTCTTTAATGGTTCAAACACTGATGAATAGAACAAGCAGGCACAAACTCATTTTCTTTATTCAAAATAGAAGGTTCCTAGTAAAAAAACAGGATCCTAGTATTGTTTTGGAAGTCTTATTACAGTAGGTTTACATGTATGCAAGCTCAAACAACCTTTTTCTCAAATTATGCATTTAACAGCACCTCCTTTCTAGGGTAGCCGCTGAGAGGGAAATTTCCCACCAGTTAATCGATGTGTGACAACACCAGTTATACCGGTATCACCATGGGGTGGGGGTTGGGAGGGGGTGTCCTCTTCTCCTTGGTTTTAAATAGCTTATAAATGTGTGCACGTTATACTTTCACTTTTGAACAGAGTTGGGAGCAACGCATTACAAAAGTAATGGATTACAGTAACATATTAGTCTACTTTTTTCTTTAACGCAGTAATGTAAGGCATTACTAATCCCTTTTTTCAGTAATATTTTACTCAGAACATGTTCAGTAACGCTTGTGTTATAACAATTTCAGCCAAAAATTTAATTGTTCAAAGACAAGAAAAAAAAAAAAAGAAAAAACAGCAAGACCGCAAGACATTAACAAATAAAAAAATGAAGCAAATAAGTTCTATTTCCTGTTCGTGTCAGTCAATAGCTGCTTGTGGTGTTTGTTTTGCATTTAAATAATTTCTTTGTTTTATTTCTCTCCTAGTAGCCTAAAGTTTCTAGTTTCATTTCAAAGCAGCTCGTGCTCGCCCCGTCAGAAGCTCTGACAGAAAGACTGCGTGTGAGGCTGACAGAGACGCGCTGTTTAATGTGTCTGAGATGTGATGTATAATTTTAAACCTATAAGTAAGTGTATTTGTATGATAGAACTAACTGTAAAGTGTAATGGGGTAATCGAAATAGCCTTTAAATAAGATAAAACCATATGAATAAGAAACAAATGTAAAAGAAAACCTTCCAAAATGAGCTTAGTTTACATAAAGGTCAAGTCAGCACTCTAAAAAAAATATAAAATAAAAACACTTTAAATTGGCATTTATTAACAGTGCTTGCAGAGTTAGTTTTTCCTTTTGGCTGTGGCTCGATGTCGGCTTCCTCCTCATTTAGTTTTCTCTCTTCTCTCACAGGGTGCGTTGACTGATCTGTGAAGTGACCGTCTATACATTATAATTGTATAAACGTGTATAAATGTACTGTTAGTATAAACGTGACAGTATAATTAAAAACTGAACGCAGCTACAATGCTGTGTGCCGTTTTTAATTATACTGTATACTCTCTTTTAAACTAAATTATTTATAATTATTATTTTTACATAATTCAAATACATATTTAAGAAAAAATTAATACTTAAAAAAAATAAAAATGACGTTGTCACGGTGGGAAAGTGTAACCGGTGTTGTGGCTTAAAACCGGTAACACCGTTAACAAGCCTACTCCTTTCCCAACAATTCTCAAACGATTTGTTCGAAGCAGTTCTAATTCTAAAACTGGTACACATGTCGTTCGCGAACGAGTTGAATGAATGAATACATGTCGTTTGTGAATGAAATTAACTGGTACATAGCTTATCTCATTCATGAACAAAATGAATGAGAATAAACTGGGTCAGTTGGCCATTTAGCATGTCAGTCTCACAAAATGCAAAGCGCAGTTATAGGTACTGTGTACATACGCTTGTTTTCATATTTAGCGTACAGAACATATTGAATTCCACTTTTAATCCCTGATTTATGAATGTGAATATATGAACTGACTAAACGATTAAAATGCTGGCATAGTTTGTGTAATATGAAGAAATGGTCACTAAACGAATCATCAATCAGTATCACTAAATTTGGCCAAAACCTGTTAAAATCAAACATTTTCAATATTAATTTGTGCATTTTTCAAATGTTTGTTAAAAGTGCAAAAATGAATTAACAAAACTCTTTTCCGGGCAGCATTTTGTGTGTACGGATCTAGATTATGGTTTAATATTAGTTTTGAATGTGTTGATCTCTTCTGTTCTGCAGCGACACACAGCAGACGTGAACTCAGTTCATCTTCAACAGAAGAGAAGCAGCAGACGAGACGAGTTCATTAATCCTGACCATTCTTTACTAGCGGATAGTGAATTACAAACCACATCATCTCACAGAAGGATTTATCTCAAACACTGGACTGATGTTATAAAGTGAGTTTGGAGTAAAAACATGTTATTAAATGTGGTATTTTCACCTGATTTCAGATGGAACAGCATTTACTACACAGAGCTGTAGTTTATTGAGAAGCTACGCAAAAAGCTTTCATCATCAGAAACGATTTCTTCGATCTCATAATCGTGGGATTATATCATCTGTGATTATGAATGAGATATTATGTAGTTTGTCAGTGATCTACGGCTCTGTGTAGTAAATGCTGCTCCGTCTGAAAGCACTTGATGGAGATTCACTACTAATCACAGAACCACTTTACTGACAAGATGAACATGACAATCACATTCAATTAATCATCAGCGCTACAATTAGTTCAGATGATGTATAATGTTGTATGAGTCAGTCCATTGTCTCCAGTACAGGACAGTGTCTCACCTGGGGTCAGAGGTCACTGGTTCAGCACTGAATCTAGGAGGCTTATCCATGGACCAGTCACTCTTCAGAGACACACAGCTGTGATCTGGAGATGAAGATCTCTCACTGATCTCCATGATGAAGAACTGATCTGAGGTCTGACAATGAAAAACAGAAAAAATAACAGAAACACTTTGACCACATCAATGGAGGAACTCAGTGCTCATGTGTTTGTTGAGAATTAATGAAAACAGAAATCATGAATCTCTGTTCAGAGACGAGTGTGTTTTATGCTGCTGTAATCTGACATGTAGTGTAGTGATTCTGTGCTTGTTCAGAATATAAACTAGTGACACCTGACTGACAAATCTTCACTGTTTTTATAGTATCAGACCAGAGTTTAATACATCACCATCAGTTACTCCTAGTTTCTCTTTAGAAATTATATTTGTGCAGAAAACACTCTTAGTTTTTTGGAATAATGAAATAAGTAACGGTGAGCATTAAAAACCGTGTTACGCCATTTTCTGCATCGTTACATTAAAGCTGAAAGAATATTTGACATTAGCTTCATCGTTTAAACATCATAAACCTGTTACTTTAATAGAGTGTGTAAATTAGGGATGCACCGAAATTTCGGCCACCGAAAACTTTCGGCCGAAAATGACCTTTTCGGTTTTCGGCCGATAGACTTTTATCACCGAAACAACACGGCCAAAATGTTGTGATGACGCAAACAGAAACCGCGACCTGCACGTGCACCTGCATAGCGAAGACCACGAGCTCCCCGCGACATTCACTTATCACCAGTGAGAACATTAACTCTCTCTTCGTATTCCTTTATTCGCAGCAGTAAAGCGTCTCCTAAAGAGATTAAGACGGACCACGAAGTAAAAACAAAGAAAAGTACAGTCTTATAGAGTCTGTTAGCACACGTCTCACTGAGATCTTTTCGGATCCTCTGCACTTCATCGCGAATGTGCTTGATCCGCGTTATAAAGACCATTACTTAGATGCGGAAATAAGGCAGCGCGCACGAGAAATGATCCAGGCCGCGCTGGATGCGGAGAACCCCCGTGGAGACGGAGAAGCGCCAAGCGCAGGAGACTGATCAGAGCGCAGAAAAAAAGACTCGTCTCTGCACCAGATGAGGGGCATGCACCATCGTTGTCTGATATGTTCAGTGGAATTCTGCAAGAAAGTGCCTCAAATAATAATAATACGTTGGCTATTTTGTTCTTATACACACACACAAACATATATACATACATAATATCAGATTGTAGCCATATTTATGCTAGAGTTTCTGCTAGATTTCTGCTTTAATTTGATAAAAATGTTTATTTATGCCCTGGCCCTATTTAAATACACTCTCTCAAATATTTCTCAAATGTCAGGCAGATGACAAGCTCAACTGCTCAACAGCTAGATGGTTATCTGTCTGAAGTCCCCATCCCCAGAAGTGATAACAGTCTTGCCTACTGGAGAAGTAATGCACTTTCTAGTCCTACATAGAAAAATTTCAAATGCACTTCACCTAAATGCACTTTGTTTTTATGAGGGAACTGTTCATTTTAAAACCTTTCTGCAGGCCAGTAGGCCTGTACATTATTATTAAATATATACATGAGTGGGATACATTTTTAGTTTGAATTTTATTTCATACTGTGCATTGTTGCAATGTGCTTAATAAATATTTGCATCATTTGTAATTATGTATTTTTATGTTTTTTTTTAAATAAGTTATGTAATTGTAATTATCTTTGAAACTTTAATATTAATTTATGCAATTGCAATGTCTTAATTTTAGTAAAGTTAGTACACGGTCATAGCAATAAATGCAATGGTACTAATAATTGGCATAATTTCTTTCGGTGTTTCGGTTTCGGTTTTCGGCCTTGGTTTTCTCTTTTTCGGTTTCGGCCAAGAATTTTCATTTCGGTGCATCCCTAGTGTAAATATCTCATAGCATCACAATCTGTGACTCGTGACATCATCTGAGCTCGTGCAGATCTGAGGCCTGCAATATCAGACTCGGATCTTTGAGTCTCCTTCAGCAAAATAAACATCTTTTAGAGTCTTTTAGTTGATTTTAGCTAAATGTAATTAAAATGTTACGCATTACTTCCCTAACTCCTAACAACGGTCCTCAGCTGTTATAAAACCACTGTAAACCACGGCTTCTTGTTTTAGAATAATATAAGTAATATGAAAGAATAGTCTATCCTAATCTGAAATAAATGTTATAATATGACAGTTTATGATGTGTTATTTATTTTACACCGCTCCCTATAACGTGCTGGGAGCAGGGACGGATCATGACTGGCAAAGGCCCCGGGGCCAGTTATCTCCAATAACTACATTCAACTACAACTACATTCTCACCTGAAATACTTTTAAAATTACATTTCATGACATAATAACAGTAATATTTTGAAAATGATCCAAATAAATGGTTTTTGAACTCAACCAATCAGGATGTTTAGCGCCCAAGTCCCGCCCCCGAATGTTCCAGAACTTTGATGAAGTACTCCCTCTCCAGCAGGGGGTGTGGCCAAGATAGTGTTACAGCTAGCGGAGTCGCAAAGGTTATTTTGGTGTTATCAGAATTTTCCCTAATTGTTGTTTAACGAATTTGGTTTCATCATCTAAAGATGGCGGGTAGAGGAAGAAAAGCTGAAGATAAAGTCGTGATCAGTAAGAGAACTGAGCATGATTACGCTGATATGATGGAAGTGTGTGTTGAAGCTAATAAGCGTCTCTTGGAGGATTGCACTGCTGATAATCTACCTGTTTCAAAGGCAAAGTTAATATTATGAAGAAAGTGTGTCCTGATTCTAATGAAGACGTCTCTAATGCAGATATCCTCGAGGCTATTTACTCCCTCAGTAAAAGATCTGACAAGCAGGAAGAGAAGTGGGAGGAGTTGATAAGTAAAATGGAGGAGAACTGTAGCATCATCTCCGAAGTCAAGGAAGAGATGAAAGTTCACAAACAGAAGGCAGTTGAACTGGAGTTGGACTTCTAATCTCAAAAAAAGAGAATAAAGAGCAGAGATCTAGGGTTAGAGGACATTAGAGAGGAGGTGATCACTCAGGCTCTGTCCAAGGGATCAACCGTGTGTAAGGAGGAAGGTTGTCCTTTTGCTGAGGACTTAAACAAAGAGGACAGAGAGACGAGGCGAGTGCTTTGGTCACACATTAAACTAGCTCGAGCAGAGGGGAAAGCGGCGTACTTTTGGGGTCCGTTTGCTTTCATTGAGGGAAAGCAAGTTTTTCAATGATGATGAAAATGATTTTTTATTTTTCTCTGAGAGACTCTTTTTGTGTTGCAAGTTTATTCTTCAGATCTATTTTCTGACTGTTCAGTGATATTTTCTGTTAGTTCACTGTGAGTTCCAGTGAAGTACGTTCTCACTAAAATTAGGATTATCTTTTTGTTCATTGAATGAAAGGGGTCTAAAGGATAAAGTAAAACACAAAAGGTATATTTTTATGTTGTAATGGGCAGAAGACACATTTAGTTTTTCCACGATAGACTCATTCTACTGAAGAAGATGCAGATTTTTTGGGGAGACACTATTGTGTTCAGTCATGGCTCCGATCGATCAGCAGATGTCTCCAGATGTCTTAAGAAGATTGTGACTCTTCAGTCTGATGCTCATGGACATTGGCTTACTGCTGTGGTTAACTGTGAAGGTATTTTTGATATTTTAGATCATATTTATGGCTATAACTGTAGTGGGTTATTTTTTGGATTATTACTGAGGAATATTCTAAGCTTGCAAATAATGTTCAGTTTCTGCGGCTCCATTGACGGATCATTGCCTGGTTTCATTAACTTTGACACCAGCAGTAAAACATACCGACAGGAAAGAGTATTGGAAGTTTAATGCAGAACTTTTAAAGGATAAATATTATTCTAGTCAAATAAGAAATTTGATTAATGAGATTACAAATTACTTTTCTTTAACTTCAAATGGGAGTAAATGGGAGTATTTTAAATTAATCTAGGGAAGTCTCAATTCGGGTTGTTAAACATAAAAGCAGAGATCTGAAGCAAAAGGAGCTGATGTTAATTCAAGAAATGAATGCTTGTAATGCACATGACACGATTCAAGATGTTGAACAGTTACTCTCTCTTCAAGCTAAATTAGACAGTGTGTGTCTAAGAAAAGGAGCTTCTGTAAGGTCTCGTGCAGAACGGGTGGAAGAAGGAGAGAAGAATACAGCTTATGTTTGTCGCTTAGAAAAGAGGAGACAGGACAGTAATGCAGTTCATAGTTTATTGATTAATGATGAGGTAATCACAGATCCAAAATCAATATCCAAGGAAATATACTCATTTTATAGTAATATTTACTCTTCATCATACTCTGAAAATAATGCTAAGGAAGGAATTTCTTGGAAAGGTAAAAGATTTAATCCACAGGTTGATATTGAATTTAAAGACTTGTGTGATGGAGACCTGAGGTTAGAAGAGCTGGATTCTGTTATTAATAAAGTGCATTCGGGTAAATCTCCTGGTCAGGACGGGTTGACCACTCATTTTTAGACATTTTTCTGGAGGATATAAAGTTTTAAAGGAGCATTTTTTTTTCTTTTTCTAATTCTTTATTTCCAACTATGAGACAGGGGTTAATTATTTTCATTCCTAAATCAATCAAAGATAAAATAATTATTGAGAATCTGAGACCGATTACTTTACTTAATGTTGATTAGAAAACTCCTACTTCTGCAATTGCTAATGGGTTAAAATTTAGATCGAGTCAAGTTATAAATGAAACTTCATCTGCTTTTATTAAAGGAAATTTAATACACTACAATATTAGATTGTCTTAGATTTAAATGACTATGCATATTTAATTATAACAATTAAATGTAAGTATAATTGTAAATATGTAAATATAATATAAAACTGTAAATATAATTATACAGCAGTCAACAGACCTTATTAAAAATAATAAATCATTTTATTAGTTTGTGGATTTTCTTGAGCTACTGAACATAAACAAAATGTGCAAAAGGATTTTGAAAAAATACCCTTAGAAAGAGTTACTGCATTACTTCAGTTGTTGACCCTGACAACGGCGCATGCGCTTTTCACTTGTAAAACTCAAGGGTGTATGGGTAATGTAGTCTCTGCTCTCGGTGGGACGCATTAGGAAGCTTGCATTGTGAAGGGCGCTCTGAAAAGCGCAGTGCAGGCAAAGCATTAAAACCTCTATTAAAGCAGATGTCCAAATGAGCGTACCGGTACGCTAAAAGCACGTTCTGGGCGCACGGAGAGGTGGTGGTACGCTCAAGAGCTATATTTGGAAGTGGCGGTACTGAACACCGGTGTGTACTGGCCCACTTAAAGCACTGGATACATTGAAGTTTTTTTGGTTTTGGTCAAAAATGTGTCAAATGAATAGAGATGTTGTACAAAGATATTCATAGTTAAGTATCTTTACGACCTCTAAGAGGTTAAACATCAATGGTGTTAGACAAGGAGATCCGTCAAGTCTATATTTATTTATTTTATTAGCTGAACTGTTAACAATTCATGTGAATAATAGCAAAGAATGTTTTAGGGAGTCAGTTATTGATAAGTCAGCTAGCAGACGATAGCACACTGTTTCTCAGAGATGCAGAGCAGATTCCAGTAGACATATATCTGGGGTCTCATTTCCCAAAAGCTTCTGGTCTGCAACTGAATTAAAGAAGTGTGAGCTGATGGCTCTTCATAATCATGCTCAATCTCAATTGACCAACATTACATTAAAAATGAGGTGAAATATTTAGGAATTGTTATTACTAAAGACTAGAGATGTTCCGATACCCTTTTTCTCTTCCCGATACCGATTCCGATACCTGGGCTCAGGGTATCGGCCGATACCGAGTACTGATCCGATACCTGGGTGTATATCTGTATATACAGCTGTATATATTACTAGCCCTGTGTAAATTGCTAGAATTTTTTTATGGTGTGCTTCAGACAGATCCCTCAATAAAACATGAACAAATACATGGTGAACTACTGTATTTATTACAGTATTTTTATTATCTAACATGAATTTGACAGTATTATTTATTTTCTTATGCAAAAAAGAACTTCAAATGCAGCCAAAAATCTAACACCGCAAACTAAAAAAGGTATTTAAGTTTTACAATATAACTGTATAAAAAAACTGCAACAAATAAGTCTAGGAATATAAAAAAAGATCTATTAATCAGATAATCTCTAACAAGTAAAAAACAAGTAAAAAACAAGCAACCATCTAGGCATAATTATTATTATTATAGAGATGTATTATTATTACTGTAGGCTACAACAGTAGCTTTATATATTGTCAATTTACTCATGTAAACCAAACATTTATTTTCATGGGCTGCCATGAAGATCTTTGAGTGTCTGTGTTTATGATATGACAGTATTCTCAAATGAAACGGTAAATTCTCATGAAGTGACGGTTTATGCGTTCGTGTCCTCATGACACACAGCAGAGACTACAAAACAGCGAGCTCTCGCGCATCTGTGCCAGTCACCCACAGAGATGTAGATTTTGCGGGAGTAATATTTAAATAGTATTTTGCAGTTTAATATTCACAGACACTAGTATATATTCGGCTACTGTCTGGAGCCCTGCGTTTTGACTTACACGGAAGCAACTGAACGCAGTTGCCGGTACTGAATATACTCGAGAGTCTGTAACTACCGGTACTACAGAGACATACTGCTAACCACTGATCTATAATATAGTAGCGGCTTCACTGTCTTTTGGCAGTTTAGAATGTGATGAGTGATCCAGTCATATATAGATAAGGGCTGCTAACGCGTTTTCATTTCTTCTTCGCTGCTCTAAACAGGGGTTGCTTGTGGCAACACAGCACAACTTCCTGTGTTTTCAATGCATTTTGAGCAGCGAAGAAGAACCGTGCAGCGGTTAGGCAAAGCTTGCGGTCATAACTAGGTCTTTTTTAAGAAAATGGTATCGGATCGGTATATGGGTTCATGTACTCGCCGATGCCGATGCCAGAATTTGTTGTGGTATCGGAGATATTTCCGATACTAGTATCGGAATCGGAACAACTCTACTAAAGACCCTAAAATTAGAGAAAAAAGTCATTTGTCTGATAACATACAGTATGTGGGTTCAAATGAAAATCTCAATATTTGACAGTATTCTCATCAGAAGTCAGAAACACTTTCCAGGTTGATTTACCCTGCTTTTTTTATTTTTAGTCAATCAAATTCAGTATAAATTTATTTGGAAAAACCAGCAGCATTATATCAGAAAATCAGATGCAGTGAAGCGATCAGTGATTGAGGGTTGAACGAGATTGATTTGGATGTGATGAATGATCCTCTTAAACTGAGGAGGCTCCAAGACTTCCTTAAACATTCAGTTGGGTTTAGCTTTTCTTCTCAAATTGTTGATTCTTTTGGGGGCACTGATTTCCTCTTAAGATGTGATTTTGAGCCATCATAATTAAAGTGTAAATGATCATCTTTTCACAGTCAGGTATTATTATATTGGAAATTAATTAAAGTAAAGAAGAGACTACTTGTTTTTGATTTTCCTGAAGATAAATTGGTTCAAATTAGAACAAGATTTCTCTCTTTTCCACTTTTACCAAAAGCAAAAAGAAGTTCAGTTTAAAGTAATTTTTATTTATCCCTGTAATGAGTTCCTCTGACACAGGTTTAATTTGGATTGTAATGAATGCACCTTTTGTGGAGCAGACAGATACATTGAAACATTTGTTTTATTTATGCAAATTGTCAGAATAATTCTGGGATTACCTTTTTACATTTATATTTGAAGTATGTAATACCCGACTTTGATTTCAGAACTGTAAAATATTTGTCCTTTTGTCGAAATTGTGATGTTGAATTTTTTATTAATAATACTGTGATTTTGGCCAATTAATTCATAAATCTTGATTCTTTAATAAACCTTTTTTTTACTTTTCCAGCAAGATTTAATGGTCTTCTTCATTTCCCTAAAGCACATGTATCACAAAAAAGCCCTTAAACTACGTCATCTTTTGAAGTCTTTTTTTTTTTTTTTTTTTTTTTTTTTTGATGATTAAGTCCTTTGTAGTAGTATTTATGTTTGTATTTATTTATTTAGTTATTTTCTTTCTTACTTTTCCTGTTTGTTTATCTCTGTATTTTAAGTTATGCTGCTATTTGGATTTCTTTGAATTAAGAAGTGTTTTTCTCTGTAGTTTATTTGGTATTTTGGATGTTTCTCAAGCAATTTAAAAACTTTCTAAAAGACTTTCTGAGGGTGATTTATTTAGTTCCTGGTTCCTGTGGTGGAAACACACCGAGTCCCAGCACAAAGTCACTAGTTCCTGGATAAAGTTCGTGCGGCGGAAACACGGCTAATGTCCTCATTTCTTTCTCTTAGCTGCACATTGACAGTAATAAAAACTGGAAGTCACGATCATGAATATTCAAACCATACGCTACTCCTGCGCTAAGAAAAACACATTGTACAGGGTTTACAGAAACAATATAGGAGACTAATAAATGTTAAACAGGAAGAATAAAGCGGTACTTTAGAAGGCCGTGTCGTGCTCTGTGTGTGTCAAGATCAGATCTCAGAAAGACGTGTTCTGTGTTCTCGTGTTCTTCTGAGTTCTTCTTTCAACATCTGTGTCCTGGAGAACACTAGTCTGTTCTTTACGATCTCTGAACTGAGAAACAGTCTGAACATAAAGTCTAGCGCAGAAAGATGAGCTCGTCACTTCGCTCGGTTACATCTTCACCATTTTAATCTGCGTCACAACAACTCCCTCAAATCTCCGTTTAAGTGTGAAGAGTTTAACACGAGAGCGACATTCTACAATAATACATGATATTAGAAGCTGACAACTCAACTTACCGTCAACTCTGAGATCTGAACAGAAGGAGTTTAACTCTTCAGAATACGCGTTTAATCTCCAGTTTACTTTCGGTTTTAACACAAAGGAGCTCCTCCTCCTCGCAGAGTCAGACTGCAAGAGAGAGAAATAACATGAAGCTGTCCAAATCACACAGAACCACGCGAGATGTCAGAACGAGATGTTGTTGTCGAGAAGGACGCTTGTGTGGAGAGACAACGGAGAGAATATTAGAAAACAATATATAAGATAAAGGAGTAAAGAGGCTATCTCCTGGTTTCACAGACAGGACTAGTCCCAGACTAAAATACAGGTCTGGGCTGTAGTTTAAACTGACTCATTATTTGAAGCTACTTAAATGTCCTGATTGAACTATGGCTGAATACCTCATTAATGTCCAGTGACCGAGAGAGGAGTAAAAAGGACAGAGTCTTAAATTAGGATTCACTCAATATATTGTTTAACAACAGTATGTACTAATTATACACACTTGTAAATGTAGTGACACGCTGGACGTGTGAAGTACTGACAATACTTGTAATATTCGTGAGATTCGTGATGTGTACGTGTGTGATCTAAGTCGATGTGTGTAACAGCTGAGTCCACATGACTAAACGTGAGAACACACAAATATAGAATATACAGAATTTCTGTCATAACTGAAGAAATATGTAAATATTACATATGATGATATATAAGATCACAATATTATAATGAATAACAAATAAACAACTCTTACAATCGTTAATGACGCACACGAAAAACTCAACAGGTAATCCCAGAACTCTGCAGCACTCTCACAGCATCATCCGACCATCGTGTGGAAACTTAATCATTCAGTTCTGGACACCCAATCTGTTCAGATGACCATTCACAGCTTGATTGAACATTATCTGAATTTAGCTCATCTGAGTTATGATTATTGTAATAACTGGGAATTACTGACGTTTGAAACTGGGACATTTGTAATAAATGATGTTAGTGTATTAGTCAGTGCCAGGAAATATGAAGAAGAAAATATCATTTGAAAGATGACAGTCTCTCTCAAAGATCTCGCTCTATTTTCTCTGACGATGAAAACATTGAACTAATTCTCTTCAAAAGCACATTATGATATTAATAAATGAGAGCCGAGGGCCTTCATTAGATCCAGACAGAGATGATGGAGAAGGGGAACACAATTCAGATTATTTTCTTCAATTAGAAAAAAGTGATTTAAAAACAGAGTTTCAGATTTGAATATTAATGGTATATTAACACACGAGCCGAGATCTATTGCTGGTTATTGTTCATCCTTCTATCGCTCTCTTTATGAATCTAGATTTAATGAAAAAGATACGAATGATTTCTGAGATAGTCTTAATAAAACTAAATCTAGAAGTGAAGACAGAAAGCATCACACCTAAACCAAAGACACACACACTGTTCTTCCTCTGTTCACAACTACTGTCTGATTCTGTTAAACACAGACTTTAAGAGGAATCACAGCTGAGATGACATCATCACCATCAGCCAATCAGCACATCACACCACTCTCTGTTTAAAAGATGTTCTTCATATTATTCAGATCTCCTCTAAAGCTTCAGCTCTTCATTTCAATATTAATAAGTGTGAATTAATGTCTCTGAAGCTGTGTGATTCACCATCTATCTGTGGTGTCCCTATAAAAACTGAAATCTCATATTTAGGTCTAAAGATTGTAAAGGATGAAGAGAGAAGATGTGAGCTCAATATTTGCTCTGTTATTGATAAGATGAAGAACAAATTGAATCAGTGTTTACTAAGAGACTTCTCTTTGAGGACATCTCAAGACTCACATATACAGCTCTTTCTCCAGCAGTCAACAATAGTATTTACAAGACTGCTGACAATATGCTTTTCAGTCTTTTATGGAGAAATAAAACCCATTATATGAAGAAATCAACTGAAAATGGAGGATTGAACTTCTTGGACTTTAGCTCTCTTAATAATACTTTTAAAGTAAACTGGATCAAACGATTAAAACAGAACAACAACTAGTTTATGAAGATTATTCCTCATTGTATTTCTGCTCAGGTTGGACGTCTTCATTTTCTTCTGATTTGTAACTACAACATTTCTAAACTTCTGATAAAGTTTTCCAGTTTTCACAAACAAACGCTTCTCTCCTGGAGTTTAATTTAGAAACATAATTTCTCAGCGAACAGATGTTTTATATGGAATAATAAGCATATTGTATCTAAATCTGAATGAAAATCTGGTTTTGGTGAGGCATCTTTTGAGCAAGAAGGTGTTGTGTTCACTTGTTGTGAATAGTTGTCTAAATGTCCTAAAGAATATGCTGTAGTTGTGGATGGTGTAAAAACACATGTCCCAATCTTCTCTGCAGTGCTTGGATCCTGCTGACACTGCTGTGGCTCCAGTTTGTTCTCTTCTTCCTCTGTTCAACACAATCATCCACAGCTTCAGCTCTTTTTCAGACGGATGTTGTCTCCAACTTTCTGGAAGAACTGTGTTGATGCTTTGATATGGATCAAATCTGGAAATGAGCTCCTCACAAAGATTTTAGCACAAATAAAGGAGAAGAAATGTCTTTCAAACTCATTTAGAAATATTAGCCCAGTCACTTTTTCCTTGTAAACAGATTTGACTGTGATGTTGAGACACTTTCTACATTTTGTGATCTACAAACAGAAACGCTTCTTCATTTATTTTGGAGATGTACTTGATCAACTCTTGTGATATTGTCCAGCCTGGTTTCACACACAGGGTTTAAACCAAGCGAGGATTACTGAGAACAGAACACAATTCATGTGAGTCTCACACATCCTATTAACCCTTTCAGCAAACGCAGCGCAGAGCTCTGTTTATGTTGGTTTGGAGTTACACTCGGCACAATTCAAGTCCTCTGAAACTGTGTAAAGAAACACACCGGGCGTAAACACACACACACACACACACACACACACACACACACACACACACACACACACACACCGAGTCAGGACACTAATGGCAGATCTCATCTAGCAAGCAGTGTATGGACAGAAGAAGGGGAATATGTGCTGTGCTAATGTTGAAGTGTCACAGTATTGCTCTTCATATTCAGTATATTATTACTGTTGCTGGTAAAGTTTAGTATTCATAAATGTAAGTACGACAATTATAAACCATTGTTTCTTATTTTGAAATCAGAAGTTTAGCAAAACCTAAAATCTAACTATTATATCTATTAACTCCTTCAGACAAACACAATCCTTTCAGTTTCTGAGCCAGATGGGTCATATTAAAGCCGTTTGGAGCGGGTCACACTCATTCAGAGAAGAGCAATGTCTCAGATGACCATCCTTTGTGTCCACCTCAAGATCTGGGACTGAAACAAATGCTGGAGAACAAGAAGATCCCTGCTGTCCTAACAGACAATATACATCACCCATCAGCAGGAAAAGAAGAGCCCAGATCTATTTCTATTAGTGAGAGATGTCCAGGAGTCGTCCCCTCACTGATCACAAAGAGACTGAAATACTGACCAGCTGGACATTACTGAAGGTAGGAGGCTCTTATCAATATGAACATGTGCATGATACATAATAACAGTACATAACACTGGTTTAAATTACAGATGTAAGTATAGTTAACAATAGGATTCATGCTGTCACTCATATATGTTTCTTCAGATTATTGAAAAGACTCTCAAGGTGTTGAATCATTGGTTTCAGAGAGATTTCTGACTCAAAGACAGAGTTGTGTTCACTAAAGCTGAAGATATCTCTCGATTATCGTCTGCTCAGTCCATCTCTGTTCACAAACACACCTGGAAACTACATTCTGTGGAGAAATAACATTCATTATATTAAAACATCAGTCTTTCTAAACTCATACCACCAAGACGCTCTAAACTGAGTTGAGTTTAGCTCTAAACAGTAACTTTAAAATAAATTGGTTAAGACAATATCTTCACAATTCTTCATCTGTCTGAATATAATTCCTGGGTTTATTTTCTCTAAATTGGGCGTCTTATAATTTCTCTTGATGTATAATTATAAAACTGAAAAACTTCCAATCAAACTTTCTAAATTTGACCAACAAGTTCTTGCTCCTGGAGTCTTACACAGAAACACAGTTTTCTGATCTGGAATAAAGCTAATATTAGTGTAGAAATAAGTCTTTATTTAGTCAGCGTTGGTTTAGTAATGGGTTGTTCTCAGTGAGTCAGTGATTGAATAATGATGGGACTTTATTAGGGTTTCCAGACTTTCTCTGAAGATCCAGAATTGCTCTTCCATTAAAAGAGTTGAAGGCTCTTACTATAGGGCCGTTCCTCAGGTGTGCATGTGCTGTTCACAAGCAGTGTTTCTACATCCACACTTTCTGTCTGTCTCTAACCTCAACATACCTCTGTCAGCTTTAAAGCCTGACAACTACACTATTAGATCCTGCTTTTTACAGCACAATATCTTCTTCAGATGTTACTAGTGTTGATATCTTGCTAAAAGCTTGTTGGATAACTCTGCTGTCAAACTGTTGTTAATAAGTGTCTCAGTTTGATCATAAATCCTCAGTAATGTGTGAATGGTGTTCTGATGTCACAGAGACTGATGAACACACACTTGTTCTCATCCACTGATGAAGACTTCTTCACTCAAACCATCATGCTGCAATCACAGAAGAATAGAAATCAACATTCATCTGAACTACACACACTCTTCACATCTCTTCATGTTAGGATCTTCACTCATTTCTTCTCATATTAATGTGCAGGTATTTCCAGTAGCTCTTCTGTCAGTTGTTCACTGATATATGTGTATGTTGATGTGTCAGTCTTCCAGAAGCTGAAACAATAGCACTAGGAGAAGACGAAGTGATCTGAGTCTGAAGCGGTTCAGTTGTCTACAGATAATCCTGCTCTTGAAGAGCTGCACACTGTTGTCTGCTGTGACACATCTCTCCTGTGCTGACTTCTGTGTTTCTAGTGGATCATCCTCATCATCCTCCACAACTTCTGGATCAACAATGTCCTCGTTCAGAAGAGCAACATCTGCAGAAAGACAGGACTCACTTCCAGGAGCTTGAAGAAGAAGAAGATGGAGCACAGCTGCTCTTCATCATCTGAAGGCTCTCTCAACAATGTTCTGTGTGTGAGCTTCACTGCTGTTCAATCAAAGCTGTGCAGGATTGTGTTCATTACTAATGATAATAATACTAATAATAATGTAATCTAATGTTTTCATGTGTTGTTAACATTATCCACTTTATTTTTTATTTTTTATTCAATGCTTTGAGCATGAACACAGAAAGACATACATTACAAACACTGACTGAGATTACACTCAGTTTTCATTCACACTCAGTACATCAGAAAACGAGATACATGTAAAATAAAATAAATGAACAACACTGAAGAAAAACTAAATAAAGAAAAAGAAAGAAAGAAAAAGATAAAGTAGGGGAGTAACAGAGTAACAGAGGAGTAAAAGGCTATGGTTTTATCCTTAAATGACAAAGCAATCGTAACTCTTTCCCATGAGAGGATCAGTCTTACAGATCATCTTTGTGTATCAACAGATCATCATTCCTGAAGATTTGAGCCAAACTACTCTGAAACACAGCTCTTCAACTCTTTCTATCTCCAAACCGCATTCAATCTGACTCTTAACAATTCTTCTGCAGGAGAAACATGATTCATAATTTACTTTACATTTAGGCTTGACAGGAAATGTAAGAAAACTACTTGTTCCTTGACTAATTTAATATTTTAGAGGAGCTACTCACATTATATTTATCACTAATATCATCATAACTCAATATATTCCTGAGTGGTCATAACATGTGAGTGCCCATGTGTCTTTCTTCCAGCACTCATCGATGAACAGAGAGTTTATATTCACCAAAATACATCTGTTATTCAGATAGATGTTATGTGTGCTAAAATTATCTTTAAAAATTAGTTTCCAATATAATGATACTAGATGATGAAAAGTAGAAAGTTTTATGAGGAGTTTAGACAATTCAAAATCACATTGTAATGAAAAACTAATAGCAGCACATTTGATGAATATAGCTGTCGAAATCTCAAACCAAAATGAAGATTCATTATTTATGAAAGACTGGAAACACTTAAGATTGATGATCCATTCATAATATCAAAATTAACTGTTTTAACAGAACCTGCTTCATAATCTTTAATCATCACTCTTCCATATATAATGAAATCAACATTTAACTCATTTATTGCTTTTATCTTTTTAATAGACACTGCTCAGGAAAAACATGGATAGATGAATCTAGAAGCGACGTTAATAAGATTCTACCAAAGATCATTTTTTGGTAACAGAATGATAAGACCTTGTTTCATAGTTGGTGAAAGTTGGTTATTCTTTACACACTCCTGTAAAACTTCCAACAAAATAGATGTTAGTTCCTCCCAATAAAAGTGTAAAGATGTGGTGAAAGCGTCAGGGCCTGGTGATTTACCAGGTTTACTCTGTTTAACAGCTGCTTCAAGTTCTTGCAAGGTTATGTCTGATTCACAAACTTCTTTAATACACTCTCAGTCGACGGATATCATTTTTATCATCTGAAGAAAAGAACTAGAGTAACCCGAGGAAAATGATGATGGATAGAGTGTGGAGTAAAATTAAAACGCCTCATTTTCTATTGTGTTATGATCTGAATGTTCTACTTGATTCACTATTGAACAATTAATCACATTTCTTTCCTGACGTCTTTTTTCCAGATTAATCAAATATGATCTATTTTCCCTCATTAGTCATTTTGATTTAGTGAATCTGTGTTATATTTCCAATCAGCTTTAGTTTTAGAAGATGTCTTCTTGTGTTCTCAGATTAAATTGGTTCTGGATCTGTTAAGAGGCTCCTGAAATACTACATTTAGCTGCAGAACCTGAAAGAGTCTCAGATCCAAGACAACAGTCAATTCTGGATTTTAGTGGCTTTTGTTTTGAACCATGAAAAGTGTCTGGAAGTGGCTTTGATTTTCTCCATGTATCAGTTCATGAATTTGATGAATAATAGAGTTGATATGAGAACTACTCAATTCAGAAGGATGTCTATCCATGAATTGGTCTGGTGTGGTGTTAAAATCCTTCTGTAGGATATGTAGCTCTGAGCTCATTTATAACATCTTTATAAAATATTTTTTTCTCAAATGATTTATTCCTCAGTTGATTCCCTCTCTCCCTGGTCTACTACAATAAGAGCTGATTGAGGATTGGTAGAAGATCTTTCTAGTAGGACTTCTCCAACAGTGACTGAATAGAGGCGAGTTCCTGAAGCTGTATCTGTAGAGTCTGTCCTCGTCTTCAAGACTAAAGCTCTCATCAACTGAACTGAATCACTGCAGCTCCTCCTAAAAGAGTCCCAACACAAAACTAGACACATTACACTCGTCTGCTAGAGTTTGGGGTCAATCTATCTTACCTCTGTCAATGTTAGTGAGCATGGTGTACAGCTGCTGAAACACACTTTGATTTGATTATTTAACAGCTTTGACGAATGCAACACTCTCACCATCAGCATCAAGATGACACAGGAATTCCCTGAACACTGTTGAGGAAAACTCTGGGAAAGGAAATGTGCTTTAAAAACAACCGCTGGCTTGTTTAAACACGTATTCATACATATCCTCATCCATTCAGCATCATCTCAACCCCGAAATTACTTTAATTCACTTTATAAAACCAAGCATTGATCATTATGGTATGAGACTTTATGACTTTTGTCAGACTTGAATTGGAAACACGCTCATAAAAAAATTGAGTGGATAGTTTCTGTGGTAGTAATAAAAAATAAATCAAATATATATGATATTGTATATTTTTGTACTACATCAGATAAAACAAATCCATCTGTGTGTCCCTGCAGCACAGAAGCAGTCTTCAGTAGCACAGGAATATTTGTAGAAATAGACAACAGTACATTGTACGAGTCACAATTATACATTTCTCTTTTATGATAAAAATCATTAGGATATTAAGTAAAGATCATGTTCCATGATAAAAACAAATAAATATATCACAGCTCCAGGTCTCTTCCTGTTTCAGTCCAGGATCTTTGGTCAATGAAGGTTCAATGTGTCTGCCATTCCAGAGAAAACACAAAACACATAATGTGTAATTACATGATCAGTTCTGTAGCTGAGAACCAGACTCTGATGAACTTGAAGTCTGAGAACAAGGCTCCTTCTGGAAATTATAACCAAATATCACGTCTGGAACAAGGCCAGTAAATTAATTTCCCTTGGTCTCAACCTAAATATGGTTCTGTAGATCTCATCTCCAAAACCATCAGGGCCAACAGAATCAAGAAAAAGGATTTCCCTCTACAAACAAAACCTGCAATCAATGGGTTTGTTAATATCCACGAAAATCAAACTCACTAACCCTACCTGTTGAATTTGGAAATATTACAACTAGAAAGATGAACAGAAACTGAACACAGAGCAGATGGTGATCATATTCATTTCCAATATTCAACCATAAATATTTGACTAAAACTTGACTATTAATATCCGTTTGCATGAACTTTAACTTTGAAACTTTAATGTTGAAGTGTTTTATCTATTTCTCAATCCTGGTTCTTTCTCTGATATCGTGCTGAAATCATGAAGGAACATTGTGCTCTGAGAGTTACCATCGTGTGTTGATGGAGGCGTTTATCACAGTTTACTTTACCGATTGAGAAACAGTTTGTCAGAATATACCCTGACCGTCGTGACTAGCTGCTTGATTTGTTCTTGATTCATCGTACTATTGTGTTGAAGCAGCGAGTCACATCGTTGTACGAAAAACACACCCCATATTAGCAAAAGAGTGTGAGATTGATAGCAGCTGATTGACAGTTTTGCATTAATTAAACGTATTGAATTAGAAAATGAGTTCTGATTGAAGAGGAATAATTCATATTGCTTTGTTTCACCTGTCAGCATAATGCAGTATGGTACAATATCACTACAATAGTATGTGTAAGGTCTAATGAGTAACTACAGCCTGTAGTTAAACTAACTGTGTGTCTGTGTAAAACTAACATGAAAGACATACTACAAAAAACATGTTGATATTGTAGAACCTATAGAATATGTGCTCGACTCCCAAAACAGAAAATCTATCTTTTCACTACATCTCTATACTACAATCTTTAAAGCAGATCCTGAGTTGTCAAACATTTTTGGAAAAAACAATCAACTCCTCCCTCCTCATTTCTTTGTTTATTATATTAATGTTTCAGTACATTACAATCATTATATCATGGCTTGAGTTAGAATACAAAATGAGATAAAAATGCAAAATTATACTTCATAATATTACATTGTGTGTGTTTGCGCTCTCACCAAGAGCCTCGAGGTGAATCAAAAAAGAGAGTATCTCCTAAAATATCTTACGGTGTACCTCGAGAAGATGTGGACCATCGAATCAAGGAGTATCTGCTCAGTAGTTTTGGATTAATCACTTAAAGGGCTAGTTCATCCCAAATTAAAAATAATATTTCATTACTTTTTTTCAGTAATTACTCTTCTTCATGTTCCACACCCAAAATACTTTCGTTTTTTAAGATAGGTTTGATGACAGAATGTTGTCAGATTTCATTCAATAGTCAAAAAGTTCATAAAGAACTGCTTCTGTCCGCTGATCAATGTTTACATGCGACTAAAAGACCAAATTAAATCTGTTCATCATAAGTGATCGATTCTCTTCAGAAAATCTGGACTAAGCTGCTTGATACTTACGTGCTGGTTATTAAATTGTATATTATATTTTTGTAGAACACTGTATATTATTGAATCTAAATCACATTTTTAAATCTGTTTTACTTCAGAGCTTCTTGGTTGAAGTATGTATACTACTGTATTTGGCACAGCATATGTTGTAACTTTTTGAAGATAGATATTATATAATATTTGTACCAATGCTTTCTCAAACACAACTTTGAGGCTCTACAGAAAATATTCATGAAGAGAGAAACCCAGAAAATGTGTTCAGTCTGACCGTCAATCTCTAAGTACTGGAGCAATCACAGACATTTGGATACAAGACGTGTTTTATTGCATTAGATCTTGTATTCAAATATATTCCATGATTAATGGAAGGGGGCATTGTTACATGTAGGTAACATCACAATAAACATTGAGTTCTTTCCAAGAGAAAATTCCTGAAATTAAGCATTTACTGCATTAACTGACAATGTTTGCGTTTTATTTTAAGGGATTTTATATATATATATATATATATATATATATATATATATATATATATATATATATTAAAGCAAATTTAGCTTTTATTCATGGTAAAAGTTGTAACAAAGCAAAAAACTTATATTGACCTACATTTAAGTGAAGTTTTATCTTGTGACTAAAGAAAATAAATTGATTTAGGTGTTATTAAAAATATAGTTTGTACTGAATCAGAAATGTAACTTAAGTAAATGTAATAAAATTGTTTGTAACAAAATTATAGCCATTTATTTAGTTTAGTCCAAAGTAAAAATTATACTTGGATGTTATGGTAAATAGTTAGTTTTTCCAAAGTAAAATTCTTAAGTTGTACCAGAGTAAAAATAATGATTTGGTTTCCATAAAATAAACAATATTTTAACTTTGTTTCAATGTAATATTTTATCTTAGGCAGAAGAAATATTTTGAATTATTTTCAATTTTAAGTTTCGACCTAATCAAAAATTTTGTTTGAAAAAACTAAAAAAAAAAATAAATAACTGTAACAAATTACAGCAATTTTCTTGGGTTAGTCCAAAGTATCATTTTTTTCAGTGTACTTCCATTCCACCACATGAGCATTTCTGAACTTCATCAGTGTTTCTAAACGCAGTGAGTCAGTGGGCTGTAGTCATTAAGAGATGAGGCTCGGATAAATCTGGGGTCGTCTGCATAGCTGTGGTTCTTCCTCATTTGGTTCAGTGGGAGCATATACAGTGTGAAATAATATGTTCCTCCAAAATAACAAAGTAAAGTTTACAAAAACACCCTTCATAAGACTGAACTGAATTAGACATTAATTAGTCAGGGTTGTTATAGTTAACTACGACTAAAGCTGAAACCATTAAACATTTTTGTTACTTGAAATAAAAAGCACCTGCCCCTTTGCCCCTTGGTTCCCAAAGTGCCCTTTTGTCAAAGCACAATTTCCTCAAACTTTTTTTCTCATAACGTACCCTTTTGTGAATGCCTGTCCATGCCCAATCTAAATATTAGTAAAATTTCTGAATAATAATTTAGCCGTCAATAAGATGACCCACATGATGACCTTTCACCTGACGACGACGACCTCATCCGACCGGGGTGATTCGTCACACCGCACGCCATTTTTTAATTGCCAGAGGATATTTTCAACACCGTGGCAGCTGGTAAGAGGTGTTTCATTCTCAACGAAGTGATTTTGATGTTTATTTACTTATTATTATTTTACAAGAACGACGCGATGTGAGAACATGGAGATATGTTGTTTATATTGCTGTGTGTAGCTGTAGTGTAGAAGTAACGTTAGCGTGCTGTTTGAGGGAGAAACCTTTCACAGGCATCGAGGGCAGATTTCGGATCCAAGTGGATTTTAAATGCAGCTTCCAAACAAAAAAAAAACAACTAAATAAATAACTGAATAATATTTTTTATATATTTGATACAATCACAGCGGTGTGATTAAATCGTTCAGTGCACAGCATCAGCTGCTAAATTCAAATCTGCGTTCGCTGGCTGGCGCTGAGCCAGAGACAGACGCGTTCGTACTACGCTTCAGGATAACCAATCAGAAACGATTCTGTTGCGCTTATGAATGCAATGGCCAATCAGAGACGTCCAGAAGAGTAATCACTAAAAAACAGTGTTTTGTTCACTTGCTCGCTGGCTGAATTATTTAGCAAATTCTCTCATCAGAAACAACAAAAAGTGCAGATGTGCATACGAATGTAATGTAAAGTGCTTCAGTGATTTTAATGAGTTTTTGAGAGTGCCTGAATTCTGGCTAGACTGAATGAAAATGTTCTTTACTCTCTGTAAAATGAAAGTGTTAAAATAAGTAACTTACAATATTGTTTTTAAAATTTACATTAAATGCAAATTCAGTCGTATTAAAAATATTTTCTGGCATGATATGGCACTTAAGTAAAAAGTCGGGTTTTATGTGTAGTTAAAAGATTACACTACTTTTCCATTTATTGATCAAATAACAATCTATAAAGGTGCAGAACGCGTTTACTTACACGGTTAAGAATCGAGATATTTCCTGATATATTAAGCATGTTTGGAATTGTTTTGAATAAAAAGGAAAAATAAATAAAACAGAAGCCTATATCCGTTATACAGTGAAAAAAATCATGATTGCATGACGCCCCTGATCGAGGGGTCTGGTCTTTTTTTGTTATTTGACTAAACTATTATTATATTACAGTATTTATTTATTTTTTTTAACACGTAGAGTGCCTTAAAAATAATTATCACAACACTGGTAAGGCTTTTTCAGATTTTCTCATTATCTGAATTATCATTATGAAAATAAAAACATTTATTAATGTTTATAATATAATTATATTTTAAATGTGATTTTTTTTTTCTACAATAGCAACAGTGTTTACAACAGCAAGACCACTTTAGCCTGTAAACTCAATAATATCTCTCTGGAAATAAATGTAAAAATATCAATGTCAATATAAAATGCATACCTAACATCTGACATCAATAATATACCTGACATCAAAGTGCAGTGTGAAGGATATGAATAACAAATGTAGCCTGTCATTTGTTTACACTGTAAAACCCGACAAGTTAACTTAACTCAAACCGTTTGAGTAAACAGATTGCCTTGATTTAAACCATGTAAGTTTTAAAACTTTGCATTCAAGTAATTAAGTGATTAACTAAGTGCTGATTGAGAATTAGTGATGAACAGCTGCTGTTAACAAACAGAATCACTGAAGAAAAGAGAAACACAAGAACTACTACAACTGACTTCAGACACAGCCTTAGATGAAATCAACTGAAATAAAATACATGAAATCTCTCAAGATCTGATGAAACAACCCACAAACAGCATCAGCAGCTCCACTTATTAATAACCAGACTGACTTTATTTCTGTCAGACGTCTACAGAAGATCTTATTGAGAATGAACTAAGGTTTAGATGTTGATTTATTGTTTCATTTGAAGTAACCATGTTAGAGATCAGTGTTTGCTTTAGTTGGGCTCTTGACCCTTGTTTTCTGTCTTAGTCTTTTCTCTGGCTGTTATAACCCTGTTTCTAAAACACATTTGTTGTAAACCAAAAGCCCAGAAGAAATGCCATCAGGTGTTAACCTGTACCAAGCCTTTACCTAGTGTAAGGTTGTTATACTTTATAAAACGTCGCAGATTCAGATAATGATGCAGACAAGCTTCCTTCAAACCAGGAGGAATACAAGAACCAACAGCTGAACGACGCAAACAAAGACATTTTGAACACTATTGTCAAGGACCAGAAGAAACACGGGATCATCCTTAAACAAATTGTTGCGTTACTAAAACGTCATGATGGCGGACATGCTCAGACAGCCTGTGATCAGGAAATGACTGTAACGCTGTTAACCAAACTGCTGGGGCTTCTTAAATAACTGTATTGGTGAGTCCTATTTTCTTTACCCCGTTTTTTTTTTTTTCCTAAGTGTGTATTGTTTTTGTCACAAGTGTGCATAGATGTGGTTTTATGATTAGATTTTTCCTTCTTCTACGTTTAGTTGTGTGGAGTGTATTTTGTGAATATTTTAACAATAAATTAGAGTTAGAAATGGCTGCAAAACGTTGTCGGGAGTCATGTGATGGTGAACAAGATCCTCCGTTAAGGTGCAATAGGGATTTTTATTTCCAAAATCAACAAAACACTACAGAAAAGCTACTCAGGCTCATACAGACTGTTGATGAGATGAAAAAACACAAGCCATCTAAATTGTTAAAATTAATAAACGTGGAACAATCAAGGGCAGAGCCTCCTCCAGAACCGGTTTTTGATTTTGAACAGTTTTTAAATTCTCAACAGTTAGGTGAGGTGCCAGAACCACGACCATATCCAATTTTTGAACAGTTTTTAAATTCTCAACAGCTAGGTGAGGGAGCAGGTACCCGGCCACACCCCACGCTTGACCTAACAGACCCCTGCATGGGTCTCACACAAGCTGAAATAGAAACACTTGTAAGAGAGGGTGGTGATGTGGCTGGATACACAGTAGTACCACAAGGGCCATTCAATGGTTTGGAAATCCACAGGCTTATAAGGGAAATATCTTCTACAGGTCTATCAGACTAGACTGTGTTATTACATGACACGTTTTCTGAAATAGTGGCATTTTCCAGATTATTAGGTGGAGATGGTAGTTTAATTAACATCACTTTAATGGTCCTAGCTTGACATCTGATGTTAATACACTCTTGTCAGCTAGCAATGATTACAGTGTCAATCTCTTCATCAGTGATCTTGAAAAAATCATGCAAAGCAACACGGATGTACAGTTTGATGAGTGTTTAAATTTAAAAGTGTCTATAGCAAGAAGTAAACAAGGAGGCGCTCGACGAAAATCAAGGGATCTAGCCCACGATCAAGTGATTGGTAAGAACAGACTTAATTTGTTCGTCGCCTCAAACATTGCAGGGGAAAACAATCTTTGTTTTGCAATCTACTTAGCACACTTTCCTCAGAAACCACACATAGAGTTAGAGTCCATAGCGTCAGCATTGCAGGAGTCTGTAGGATACACTGATCAACATATGATATCACTTAAGGATATTGTTCAGTTTGAACGTATGTTGAATATTAAAATAGTGGTCTTCTATAGAACGAATACAGGAATGCTGGAGAAATATGCAAACACAGATGTACCACATCCTAAAACAGTGTTTTTGTACTTCCACGACAATCATTATTTTATGATTAAAAATCTGAAGGGGTTCATTGGCACACCATACGTGTGTGAGTATTGTTATCAAGCGTTTACTGCACGGCAAGATCACAGATGCCGATACACCAGTGATGTTTGCAACGCTTCTGAATGTCATCTTTACCCCAAAAAAACAAAACACTGCGGTGACTGTTTGAGGTATGTAATGTAATAGACGTTACCATGTCAGCGCCATCAACCCCAAGCCACACAAATGTCCTGCAGATTGTTGTGTTCACTGTAGTGAGGGTTTGGTACCGACGGTGTGCATCAGTGTTTTATTCAACCGGTTAAGGTGAAGGAGCCAAATAATCTGTACTTTTTTTTTATTTCGAAACTCGTTATGAAAATAACAGGCATTTAGCAATTTTTGTATACGCGATCACGTTTGAGGGAGAATAATTTTTGGCCGAAGGTTCTGATTGTGTAGATTGTCTCATTAAGAAATTCAGACAGCCTTGTTATAATAATTACACATGGATTGCACATAATGCATCCGGATTTGATAATTTCATTCTTTTGGAATACTTCACTAAGATGGGGATACCTCCTAAAATGACAATGTAAGGGTGTCGTCTAATCCATATGTATGACGAGGCATTCAAACAGAGATTGATAGTTACAGTTTTATACCCATGCGTCTAGCCAACACACCTACTGCTTTTAATCTGACCAACTCTGTGAAGGGTTATTTCCCACATCACTTCAACCGTGTTGAAAATGATTCGTATGTCAGACCATACCCGGCCAAAGAGTTTTATGGAGACAACAGTAAGTTGTATCACAAGACAACAGAAGGCGAGGTCACACGGTATGTGGATTTCACAAGTCTCTGTACATTTTGTCAGGCCACAAAGTGCTTCCCGATAGGACACCCCCAAATAATTTTCAAAGATTTTGATAATCTTGAGAATTATTATGGCCTTGTTAAGGCTAGTGTACTACCACCTCGAAAGCTGCTTCACCCAGTACTACCCTACCGCGCAAAAAAAAAAAAAAGAATCCCACTCTGCAGGTTGTGTGCAGAACAGCAGAACCAGACACCACTGTGTATGCACACGGATGAGGAAAGAGCCATCAGTGGTTGCTGGGTAAGCATTGAAGTGCTAAAAGCTATTGAAAAGGGCTAAGTTGTAGTAAATCTGGATGAGGTCTGGCATTTTCCCCAACGATCAGATACACCGTTCCGTGATTATGTTAAAACATTTTTACAGTTCAAACAGGAGAGTTCAGGGTTTCCAAAAGATGTGGTGACCGATGCAGACAAAATAATCTTATATCAGAGATTACTTTGAGAAAGAAGGGATTCAGCTGAATGTGGACAAGACTGAACCGAACCTGGTGCATAGATCGATAATGAAATTGGTCTTAAACATTTCTAATAAATTTGGGTAATACATTTTCACTGTAATTTTGCAACTTATAAAGCGTTAAAATGTTTTTAATTTGCATATTAAAACTAGTGTAGAAAATGGCAAATGTAAATTATATAACTGAGTTTTTATTTTGCACTAAATTTGACACATGTATGGTAAAATGTTAAAGTACAAAACTACATTGGCATTTTATGTATTGCATTGCCATTTTGCACATTTCAAATTTAATTTTGCTCTCCATATGGTTCCATATTTATTTACCATTAGGGATGTTCAACACTGACAAGAAATTAGTCATGGAGTCCTTTAGTCAGTTAACAGAAAGATTAAATCAATGTTTGGAGTGGCTTTCTGAATTTACAATGTGTTGTTTATAATTTCTTTGTTTATTGTTATTGGTGATTCCAGATTGCTGTCACACAAGTTTCCATTTCCTCTCAAACCCCAACCCCCCGCCCACTGTGGCCGAGCTACACATTCTCTGTTTTATTTTAAACATAAAAAATCCAGAGGAGAATGGCACCTACGCTGGAATTCATTCAAATGTAAGGAACATATGTAATGAAACTGTGTATAAAGCATTTTGTTATGTTGCCATTTAGTTGAAAATAATAAGGGTTAGTTCACTCAAAAACAAAAAATCTGTCATTAATTACTCACTCTCTTGTTGTTTCGAATCTGTAAGACCTTCATTCATCTTCAGAACACAAATTAAGATATTTTTGATGGAATCTGAGAGCTTTCTGACCCTCCATAGACAGCAAGTGCCCTACCACGATCAAGGCACAGAAATACAGTATAAGGACATTGTGAAAATGGCGCATGTGACATCAGTAGTTCAACTGTAATTTTACGTTAATTTTGTGTTCTGAAGATAACTGAATGACTTACGGGTTAAGAACGACATGAAGATGAGTGATTAATGACAGTTTTCATTTTTATGTGAACTAATGATCTCTGTAAGTATTTCATAAAACATTCTTGACAAGATCACGTGACCGATGCAATTGGAGACCACTGGAAATGCAATTTTAGCATTTTATAAGCAATGCTTAAAATGGAACTTGATAATTCAATCTCAACCTGTTCTGCACATTACTCATTTTCATTTCTTGTCATTAACAGTCTTCCTGTTAAGAAATCCTGAGCGAGCGTCAAAGGTTCAGATGAAGGGAATCTACGCTTCCAAGATTCCAAGACTGTATGAACTACTAGATGCCAAGTTTTTTTTTTTTTTTTTTTAAATCTCAATTTAGGACTTGGACTGAACATGCAGCAAAAAAAAAAATGTTTCCTCAAACGGGCACATGGCTAGAGATACTAAAAGCACACAAACACTTGGAGCCCTGATCTTAATTTATATTGTATAGTTATCTTAGTTTAACATTAAAATGTCAGGAATGAGTGCATAAATCTTTGTTCTTTATTTTCAAATGCTGTACAAGCTTTTTATTTTATTTTTTTATGTCAATTGTAGATGCAGATAATTTAGCATGAATAAAAGGTAAGTTAATCTAACTAGGTTTAGTTCACCCATAATATTATATGAAAAAATCTCATTCCAATCCTATTAGACTTTTGTTCATTTTTGGAACACTAATGAAGATCCATTTTAATGAAATCTGACAGCTATACTGTATTAGACCTTGAAATGGTAGTTGCATAGGCTGTCAATGGAGGGACAGAAAGCAGAGATTTCATAAAAAATACTCTTGATTTGTGTTTCAAAGATGAATGGAAATCGTATGGATTTGGAACGGTATGAGGGAAAGTAACTGATGTCAGAATTCACATGTTGTGCTTTTAAATAATGTGTTCTATAGGAAAATGATGTAATTTCACTTGACTATTGACTATTAGTCTGTAGCAATTGTTAATAATGACAGCCCTGTCTTTGTATTAATTTTTACCCCATGTATTTGAAAATGTTTATCTTTGTGACCATTATTTGGTGCAACACCAATATTGTACAGGTACCTGCTCATATTTTATTTTAATTTTGTACGAAATTAAACATTTTAGGATGACTGAAGTGTCTGTAAATCAATCGTATGGATTGAGTACTTTAATAATACGGAATATTACATTTTAGGTTTGACGGAAGTGTCCGTAAATGGTACAGAAAAACTCAGGTAAATCTACGGAAATATCCGTTTTAAGGTTTACGGAAGTGCCCGTACAATAACGTAAAAATTTACGGAAAATACGGAATATTCCATTTTAGGTTTGATGGAAGTGTCCGTCAATGGTACAGAAAAACTCAGGTAAATCTACGGAAATATCCGTTTTAAGGTTTACGGAAGTGCCCGTACAATAACGTAAAAAGTGCTGGTAATTAATTACCAGAACTTTTTCAGTTTTTTAACTGAACTTTTTTTAACAGTGTACAGGGTTCCCGCGGGGTCTTAAAAAGCCTTAAAAGCATTGAATTTATTAAGTTGGAAATAATACCTTAAAAAGACTTTAAAACGTCTTGAATTTTGATGTCTGTGTCTTAAAAATTGTGCTGTATGTAACTTCTATGTATTGTAATTTTCCTCAAAAGTTTCATTTGTCAACCACGATTATTTTGATTAAATGACGTATTATAAATAAAGAGTGGCGGAACCAGTAATTGAGAACGCAACGCAGCCCCGGGTCACAGTCGAGCGGCAACCTCACGCTCTCTCTCGTGAAGCCAATAAGGAAGTGACTAAAACTGCAATTCATCGACTGGCTGCTTGAGGCTGGCTGCAGAAGAGAGTCAGTCCCATAGACTCCCCATGTTCAAATGTCCAATTTTACAGCAGAATAAAACATGTTTACAGCCTGGTTAAAAAAATACGTCGACGCAAAATATGCGCATCGATTCGTCGACCTGTTTTTATTTCTCTAAAAAACGTTTGCAAAACATTTACCTTATGTGCGCTGAATATACGCGATGGCCGGATCAACATTCTACGTTATATAACCAATCCAGGGGTTTTTCTGCATTGATCTTTTTTTTTTGGCGGCTGTCAAAGCCTTATTTGATCGGTGAGTGATGTAGAATAGAATGACTGCTTGCCTGACAGGGCGCGTACGAGAGAGAGCCCCGGCTGCGCGCGCACTCACAGTCTTCAAACAACACGAGCGCTTCTTGCTCTCTCTCTCCCTCGTGCATATTAACCAAAATAATTAAACACGATAGAAAAAGGGCGAAACACCAAAGTTTCATGCGCGCTCGCGCACTCACAGTCTTCAAACTACACGAGCGCTGTCTTGCTCTCTCTCTCTCTTCCTCGTGCATATTAACCAAAATCAATAGACACGATAGAAATTAGAAAAAGGCCGGAACGCTAGACATCAAGTTGTTGTTATTTTCAGCTGAAAGAAGAACTTTTTTCAGTAAACTAGTCCCTATGTGTTCAGTAAGCTTGTTTCAGTAAGCTATGTGTTTTCAAGGCTTCAAGGTTTTATTGAATGCTATCTCTTATATATAAAGTGCAAAGTAATGCATTCTTAGTCAGTCTTTTATTTTGTAATTTTAAGAGCAATAAACATATATTGCAATGTTAAGGAATTCATGTTTTTTTTCATTAAGATATGTGGTAACACTTTAGAATAAGGTTCCATTAGTTAATGTTAGTTAATGTATTAATTAACATGAACAAACAATGAATTTTCGTTAATGTTAGTTAATGAAAATACAGTTATTCATTGTTAGTTCATGGTAATTCACAGTGCATAAACTAATGTTAACAAGCACAACTTTTGATTTGAATAATGCATTAGTAAATGTTGAAATTAACATGAACTAAGACTTATAAATGCTGTAGAAGGATTGTTCTTGCTTAGTTCATGTTAACGAAAGTAGTTAACTAACATTGACTAATGCAACCTTATTCTAAAGTGTTACCAGATATGTAAATTAACATGTATAAATTGTTAGTTGTCAATTAATGGGGAGATAATCAAAATCGAATCGATCTGGAAAAAATTAATCGTTAGATTAATCGATGCATCGAAAAAATAATCGCTAGATTAATCGTTTATCCCAGCCCTAATCCAAGCACATGAATGCTCTCAATTTATAAAAAACAAATTCCATCGCCTACGTGTTTCAACCATATACTGTATGGTTTCAACCAACAAGTGCCAGCTAGCTGCTAATGTTCCGGAAGCGGCAGCAGGATCTAATAATAGGGGCCGTTCACATATCACGCCTAAAAACGCGTGGAAAACACTAGGTGCACCGCTTTCTCCTTCTTTCCAAAGGGCTCGGGCAGAAGTGCACCTGAGGCAACAATGACGCGCACTCTCCATGAAGACGCAGAAATTTCAGCAAAGGATAAATGGATTTGCAGCACTAAAAATCACACGCAGTAGCTCTGCTACTAAATGTATTTTTAAAATGGCAATCCATATACAGCTATGATCAGCTGTTCCTTCATCTTGGCTGAGCTTTCAACGTTGTTACGGGAAAGGATGAAGCTGATTGGTTAGTTCTTGTCATATGACCTGCGGTGCGCTTGCGGCTCTCTGAAAAGTTGAGATTTTTTAACTCGATGCGGTGCGTGGGTGTCGCGACCGCGTCGCTTCCATTATGAACGCGCATACTGCGCGCCTACATTGGAAATAACAAACTTGAGCGCGCAAAAGACGCGATATGCAGACCCTTCAGCTATGACCGCAACTAGAGTGGATCTGCACACAGCTTTTGGGTCCACGCCAACAATGAAAGCCAAGGTTGTGGACTCTTAACACAATCGCTAAACATCAGTCCTACAATGGAAATGAGGGTATCTTAGAGCTTTTCAAATGCATGTTCCCTAACTCCGAAATCGCTAAAATGTTTACTTGCGGTCACGATAAAGGAGAAGTTGACGGAACTGGCTGTCCTTGATAAAGAGATTGCTGCCCTGAGTGAAGAGCTAAGGAGTTTCTTAATTTAATGTATTGTTGAGAAATAGGTATTAATTTTTTTATATAAATGGATTTAAAAAGGTCTTAAAAAGACTTGAATTTAACTTGAAGAAACCTGTAGGAACCCTGAGTGTATGTAAAATTATAAAAATAGCAGACACACACTCTCTCACACACACACACACACCCTCACACACATAGACACACTCACACACACACACACACACACCAGTAGAACTGCACTATGTCGGCCGTGGCATTTTTGGTCCTTGAGGTCCACCACCACTTAAATATATATGCAGTATATTGTGAAATATTTGTAGTGTTTAAAATAAATGTTTTCTAGTTTAATATATTTTAAAATGTAATTTATTCCTGTGATTTCAAAGCTGAAATTGAGATTTGATGAGTTTGTGTGCATGTGAACATCAGAAAGAGTCTCTCTATCATTTAATATCACACAGAGACACTGAGCAATCATCATTAACCCAAAACCCAGCATAGAGGGGTTCAGTGAATGTGGTGTTGAATGTGTGTAAGTGTGTGAGTGTGTGTGTGTGAGAGACGCTGTAGAAGGACAGAGAGCCGGCCGACACGTCCACATACACTCCTACTCTCTTACAGGATGAACGGAGAGCAGAGATATCAGTGACGTTATTATTGTGATGGACAGAGAAACTGTTATCAGAGCAGAGCAGACTCCAGGATTTGTCATTGTATCCAAACACACAGTCACTCTCTCCTTTCCTGTTGATTCCTTTATATGACACTGATATATCAGCATCATCTCCGCTCCATTCAGTCTCCCAGTAACAGCGTCCAGTCAGACTCTCAACACTCAGAACCTGAGGATACTCATCAAATCTCTCTGGATGATCAGGATACGGCTGACGATCTCTCACACGTGTGATCTTCTTGTTCTCATCAGACAGAACGAGTCGAGTGTTTGCTGTGTTTGGATCCAGTGTGAGATCACAGGCCCCTGAACACAAGAAGAGAGAAACATCAAGAACAACACAACACTGAAGATGTCTGTGTGTTTACAGCTTTGACTAGAGCTGTGTCTGAAACAATGATTATGAACTTGTGTTAATGTCTGTTTATTATGGTTCTCAGTATTTTAATAGTATTTAATGATTATGAACATAAAAGCATTACAAATCTAATTAATTACACACCATGGATGAAAGCACAAAGCTGACGCGGAGGTGTGTATGATTACAATATAAAGTCATGTTGTGTGTTATTGCTAGTGATATTATTTTCTAAAATAAGGTAGATGTAATATAAAAGCTCATATGACAATGTTTCTGTAACAGCTCCAAGTCTCCTGCACAGTGTATACGTCACTGTCCGAATCAGTTCACTCCTTCCTGATCTAGTGCACTCAACTGTCACACACTTTATAGGGACTAGTGAACGAGTGAACGAGTGAGTGATTTCAGACACAGCTTATATTTTCTCCTCACTATTCACAGATGTCTTCACTAATATAGTGAAAGCTGTGTTTCAGTGTTAAAGTGGAATGATAGCAGGCTTTCTGCAGCAGCGGGAAAAATGTGTAAGCATTTTAAAATATTTATCTGAATGTGCAAATTAATATATATATATTATAGTTTTAAACCGTTATTTGGAAATGACAACATAATATGCTCTACAATATTTATATGAACTAATCTCTGACAGACTATCAGCCAATCACTGTGTGCATAGTTAATGAGCATGCTGACATCATCCCTAGCCCCGCCCCCTTCTCTCTGTTCCTCAGTAAAAGTTCGTCTCAGCAGCTTTGTGAACAGCTTTTAAGAGAAAACATTTACTGCTATTTAGGAGAACTCTTAGTGCTAAGATCAAGTGTTTTGTGAATATGAAGATTTATAATATCTGAAACAAGTCTCTTCTGCTCAACAAGTAATAGAAATATTGATAAATATTATTCTGATAAAAAAAAAGAGTTTCATATGTGAATACATTTTTAAAATCTAATTTATTTCTTATTCCAGTCTTCAGTGTCACATGATCTTCAGAAATCGTTCTAATATGATGATTTACTGCTCTGTTATGATTATTGGTGCTCAATCATTAATATTGGTTCTTATCAATATTGAACATTTTTTTTCTGCTTCATATTTTTGTGGAAATCATGATACATTTTATTTTCCAGGATTCTTTGTTTAACAGACACTTTAAAAGAACAGCATTTATTTCAGATCAAATCTTCTGTAACATTAAAATGTCTTTACTGTCCCTTTTGATTGATTTAATTTGTTCTTGCACAATTAAAGTATTATTATTAATATTATTTTTAAAAAAACTGTTTGTAATTGTATTTTGAATGGTAATATATTATGGTTTCCACAAAACAATATGAAGCAGCACAACGGTTTTCTATATTGATAATAATAAATGTTTCTTGAGCAGTAAATCATCATATTAGAGAGATTTCACTGAAGACTGGAGAAATGATGAACAACATTTAAACTGAATCACAGGAATATATATACATATATATATATTTAAGTGTATTCACATAAAAAACAGATATATAATGATGTGTGTGTGTGTGTTTGTGTGTTATTATGAGTGTGTGTGTGTGTGTGTGTGTGTGTGTGTCTCTGTGTGTGTGTCTGTGTCTGTGTGTGTAAGAGTGTGCATGAGTGTGCGTGAATGTGAGTGTGTGTGTTTGTGTGTGTGTGTCTATGTGTGTGTGTGTGTGTGTGTGTGCGCGTGTGTCTATAGCAGACAATGATAACCGTGACATGGAAGCACCAGCTTCCGGATGATGAGTTTTGTGACAGATCTCCTTAATAAACGGAGGTCTGAAATTTACCGATCAGAGTGGCGCTGATACAGAGTTAACCCGCTATCTCCAAGATCAACCAATTGACTCTACGGCAGATCCACTACAACCCCCAACCCCCCCCCCCCCCCCCCCCCCCCCCCGAAGGCTATGTTATGAACCGTCACATTTGACTCACGTCATAACCGTCATCCCCAATTCTGAAACCGGAACACCCCTATTTGAACCCTTTCCAACAATGACTGTATGATTCTGAAATCCATCTTTTCACACTGAGCACAACTGAGGGACTCGTATGAAGCTATTACAGAAGCAGGCATGTGATCAGCTAGACACATCTGTTACAGAGAGAGGTGAAGAAGGGAATGGAGGAGGAGCACAGGCTTGAGCCGCTGGTGGAGGCAGCCTCACGCCAGCATCTGTTACAGGAGCTGCAGGACACAGAAAGATGTAGAGAGAGATGGAGGAAAAGACTGAACAGAGGAGGGAGGAGAAAGAGGTTTTGCAGCGGTGGAATCTGGAGCACGACTCAGACTCGCTGATGACTCTAATGACTGTTTTGGAGAGTTAGCTGACTGCAAAGAGACGGACAAAGATCCTCCCAAATGTTGTTAATAAAACATAATTTAATGTAGATCAGCATCATTCACACACATGTTCAGTACATCAGTATTAGTGTTTGACATACTTGAGTATCTGCAGTTTATAGTTTGGATCCTGCAGTTTGTGTTTGAGCAGCTGGACTCCTGATTCTCCTGGGTGATTGTAGCTCAGATCCAGCTCTCTCAGGTGTGAGGGGTTTGAACTCAGAGCTGAAGACAAATAACCACAGCCTTCCTCTGTCACCATACAGCCAGACAACCTACACACACACACAGAGACAGAGACAGATCATCTACAGACACACACACACAGAGACAGATCAACTACAGACACACACAGAGACAGATCAACTACAGACACACACACACACACACAGACAGATCAACTACAGACACACACACACAGAGACAGATCAACTACAGACACACACACACAGAGACAGATCATCTTCAGACACACACAGATCAACTACAGACACACACACACAGATCATCTACAGACACACACACACAGAGACAGATCAACTACACACACACACACAGAACATCTACAGACACACACACACAAAGACAGATCAACTACAGACACACACACACAGAGACAGATCATCTACACACACACACACACAGAGACAGATCAACTACAGACACACACACACACACAGAGACAGATCATCTTCAGACACACACAGATCAACTACAGACACACACACACAGATCATCTACAGACACACACACACAGAGACAGATCAACTACACACACACACACACAGAACATCTACAGACACACACACACAAAGACAGA
>NW_020525652.1:17500-117500 GCF_003368295.1 Carassius auratus | reverse complement strand
AAGAAAATTCAATGGAATCAAAAGCTTTATAAAATCAAGAAAAAGTCACTGTCATCCAGGATAAAGTCTGATTAATCTAAAATATCAAGAACAAGTCTAATATTGTTTGAAATAAGTCTGTCATGAAGCCTGATTGACATTCATCTATTATATCATCTAGGACACATTTAATCTTTTGAGCAAATATCATGTCTAATATTTTGTAGTCATTATTCAGAAGACTTATATGTCAGCAGTTCTCCGACTGAGAGTCTTTTTGAGGTTTAGGATCACATTTATAACACCCTGAGTCACAGACGGTGGGAGAATACTCTTTTAAAGGCTTTCTAAATAAACACTAAACCTCCTTTAACCACCTCCTTCTTGAGCGAACACAAGCACACTTTACTTTTCTAATACACAAGTTATCAAATGAATTCTGAAGTTGATCTAATTCTGATTTCTGTTCAACAGATAAATCCTCAAAAGGAGATCAGGAGAGGTAGACAAGTCTTTTAACAATATCACGTTCCTCTGCTTTATATCGCTGAGCTTTCTGAGTTCCAGCTTTTTGTGCTTTGGTTCCTTCAGTGGTTTCAGGAAGTGGAACGAGTTCACCTGAGTCTGACTCAAAGACATAAAAGTGAAAGATCGTTGTGGCGAGTGGGGCGGGGCCGAGAGGCGTGGGAACGAGGAGTGAGGCCAGGTGTAGTGATTGGAGATGAGCTACACCTGAGCCCCACTGCTAGTATCGAGTCCCACGTAGGAGATGGAAGGATATAAAACTGGAGTGACGACCGTGAAGGACGAGAGAGGACCAGGCCTGGGATATTATTTTATGTTTTGGATTTTATTTGTGCCGTTTTGTGTTTATTTCTGATTATGTATGTCATTTAATTACAGCAACTGTAACAATAATACAACGTAATACAATAATGTGCAGTATCAATTACAACACACAGTGATGAGTTTAAAGTATAAATATCACGTTTAATATCATAACTATAAAACATAACAAATTTGAACATGTAACAGGAGTGAGGGAATCACTTACGGTCACGGTATCATCTGTGCGAAATTACAACGCGTGCACCGAGAAGGGTCTGGCTGCAGACTTGCACTTGCACTCTCAGACTTGCATTCTCAGGCTTGCACTCCCAGACACTTGTGCTTCCGCTAGCGACGTCACTTGCAGTCTTTATTATTATTATTTTTTTCTATTTATTGATAACTTTTTGTTTGAATCTTTCAATATTTTACAACAGTAGCAGGTGGTGAAGACAAGAAAAAATCAACTAAATTACAATGTCACTTGCAATCGCTACTTGCATTCTCAGACTTGCACTCTCCGACACTTGTGCTTCAGCTAGCGACGTACTTGCAGTCTTTATTTATTTTTTATTTTTATTTATTTTAATAAATTGTAGCTTGCAATCGCTACTTGCACTATATACCTGTGACGTCACTTGAAATCAACACAAATTGTGCATGTTGCCAATGAGACAAGACGCTGTGGTGGTGATTAAACGATTAAAACTAAATTAGTAGGCCTACTACTTGTAACAGATATGCAGGTCATCGATTCATGGGTTAAATTCAGGCCTACAAATGAAACCTTTTTGCACTAAATGCCTGGCCTGGCGCCAGCCTGGCTGGACTTAAAACATTTATGATACCTGTGTGAGCCTCAAAGGAGATACGCAACCCCCAACCAAATTCCTTAACTCACACACCCAAAAAGAAACCTTTCTTAAAGTTCCTTACTTTTGTAAGTCCTTATTAATATGTATTTTAAATGTTTGTGTATTGCATAAAAATGGTTAATCCTGGGGAAATGGTTAAAGTGCTGACTCGTAAGTGGAAATGTTCTCCTCAGTCTAACTCTTTCTCAAATAGTCATGTTTATGTAACCCCCACTCCTTGGCAGCTTCATAAAACTTTATGACCCCTGGGCAATAGGACAGGAGAGAAGCCAAATCACTGGTTTCTTTTCACAATGCATTCTAAACTATTACCTTTTTGTTTTTATGTTTTCTAAATGTATTACGTATTTCTTTTTGGTACATTAGATGTTTCCCATATAAAATGGGACTATCTGCAGTGTTATCATGTGTTAATCAAATCTTTAAATGTGTGTAATTCTGCATTTGAATGTAACTTCATATTTTGATCATTTATATATATTATTTTTGGTATCTGTGTAATCGTCATGCGAAAAGAGGCGTGAACCATCCCAAGCCATAAGAACCGACCGTACAAGATCCGCCTTCTCTTCTCTTCTTCTCGTTCTTCGTTCTCGGACACGCCGCTCTCCAGTGCGACCCTCGTCACTCCCGCGAGTCCCTCGGCTCATTTCGCCTTCCCCCTCAGCACAGGGACTGAGGAGAGGAAAGCCATTTTCATGGCTCCTTTGGAAGCTTTCGTTTTTGTTGTTTGTTTTCTTTTCTTTACTAAGTTTATTCAACTATTCGCCTCTCCACACAAGGAAGACGAATTCTGGAACATTGTTTGTTGAACCTTTCAAATACCGCGCGAAGATGAACGAACACCCCTTTGCCACAAAGGACCATGTGACTCCACGCTCACGCCAAGATCCAGAGCAGCTTGCACGCACGTCACACGGCCTCCGGCACACGCACGCTGTTTTCAAAAGGACCAGCGCACAAAGCGCCACAAAAAGACCACGCTCACGGACAATGGGCCATGCAAGTATCGTTTTCTATGGAGATTTAAATGCTGCTTTAAAGTGTTGCTATGATCTGATTGTTGTTGGCTTCCAAAAAGGTTACTGACTGATTTTCATAGCTGAGCTCATTCTGTGATCTCTCTCGCTTTCTCCATTTTCTCTCTCTCGCTCGCTCTCTCTCTCTCTCTCTCTCTCTCTCTCTCTCTCTCTCTCTCTCTCTCTTTTATTTGGATTCCGTTATGTCTTGTAAAAAGTTTACTGTCTGTATTGTCGTACGCATATTTACTCTGTGTGATTTGTAGTTTGATGTATTACTAGTTTAATTATTAAAAACCCATATACTGATGATTGGCTTGGACTCCACCCCACTCACATTACGAGTCACTGAGAGGTCTGATCTTTAGCTACAAGCTTTAAATTTAGAAACTAAATTCATCATAATGATAGGATAATGTTTTCATGGCCAGAGAATATTTTTCCTTGAATTATAAGAAGTGATAACTTTATTGAAAACTGATAGGTCAATCTGGTTTGCTGGACAAACCACTGTTTGATTTGCAGTAATTTACAGTAAGAGATATCACAACAATTGATATGAAGAATGGAATATTGACATATTAATGAGTAAGTTACAGTGCCCTGTAATTAGTTTTTGGTATAGGCAATTGAGCTATTTTTCATAATCAATAAAATTTAATGTAACTGTCATCTGAGATATATATTAATCATATTCCTGATTAATTATTCAAATTCCCTTTATATCTTTTGAGTTAATTATTCTGTAAAACTCGTTGTTACAGATTTGGTGGAGATGCCGGGGACATTTCAAACGTCGTTTTGTGAGCAATCAATCTGTGTATATGGTTTTTAATAATTTCTGCACATGCGCTATGAAATTATGTAACGTTACTTGTGAGATAAGTCGCAAGACACTCCTAACTGACTGAGGCAAAAAGCTGGTCAGTCAGCACGTTAGATATTTATAGAAACTTAACAGTATAGTCACTGTTATTTTTAATGAAAGTAAACTGCAGTATAATGTTAAAAAGTCTTCTTAAGAAAGCCCAAATTCTTTTTACAATGATAACATTTTAATATGAATGATTAAAAGATAAAGAAATCTTTTATTAGTTGCAACATGTAAATCTGAACATGAGCGATGTTCCTCTGATTCAGTTAAAAAGGCCTTGCTTATTAAATATCGTTATTGAATTTGTGGTGAACCACAGTGATAGTGAAAAAATAAAACGGTAAAAACTCCTGGTCTAAAATTGGCTTAGCTATCCGATTTTAAAACCTAAAACATTTAAATCATAAGTGCTATTTTGATAAATGTCTATTGGAGTCAACATATGGAAAATTCCTGTTTTGTTACATTTGTGTTTTGGAAGTGAACGGATCCTTCCTTCACCCTATGTTTAATATAGCACCACAGAATCAAAACTTTCTGTTTGTTACTTGTGATTTTTGATGCAGAAAATCAGCCTGACAAATGATCAGATAATTTCTAAGTCATGAAATTGTAACTCCGCTATCTAAACACCAGAGGGAACGCGTGGTCTAGAAATTTCAGGTTACGCCCTGCTTTCTGATTCCAGCTTGCATGAGTGCAAAGTCGCCATCCCGTGGCCGTTTCAGATAATGCGCTCTAATTGCTAATCTTTCCCCTTGAGGTATTGAATTAGCTGTTTAAATTCTCGATAATTATTTGCATTTACAGCTTTGCTCGTGCGAATATTATTGCAGGGAAACAAAATAATTTTCCCTGCCTTTGACTGTTTACATTTAGTATGAGTTTGGTTCAAACATGATTTGAATTAAAATGTAATTGTTTAATAGTGGAAATCTAGATGTTTCAGGTCAACTACTGATTGACCCACTTATAATGAAGCCATCTAGTGGCAGTCTCCTGTTAAATCGACTAACAGACCTCTGTCTTTTCCATTCTGTTTTGAATTGCATGTCCACTTTTACCCTTTTTGATTAATCTCACCCTGTTTGATTAATTTCATAATTATTAATGATAACTTACAAGCTATCAAGGGTTATTATAGGATATTATTCAGATTTTCCTTTTAATTCTTACATGCTTATTTTAAATTTTGATTTAAACCAGTTTTGAATTTTTAATTTGAATTAAGTTTTCTGCTCAGCAGGTTAAAGACAGAGAAGCAGTACCCCCCCCCCCCCTCCCCCCTTTGTGAAAACCAGCTACTCCTTCTCCCTTGTTTCATTTCTGTCTTTTATTTTGATTTTTATTATTTTTCTTCGCTCTTTTCACTTAGGTTATTTTGATAAGTACCATTATTATCATAATTCCTTTGTTTTGTTTTATCATTATTAGGTAAAGCTGTTACCTTTCTTTTCTACATATATAGTTACTCAATTGATGTTAAACAAGCCAAACCTTAATTAACTTTAAGTTTCCTTTGTTCATCCTTTGTGTATTTGATTGTAGAACTCCCTTGGTGATTGGACAGCCATCTCAGGTTTCCAGTGAGCAAGGCTGCCCGACCGGTGCCTGACCACTGACTGTGAGTGAAACTCGGTTCCTCTTGTCTCTGTCCGTTAGCGGCACGCAGTGGAGACATCAGCAATTTGGCTCTCCAAAGGTTGTGTTAAAAGTCACAAGCTGTTCGTTGTCAGAGTAACGGAGGAACGGGGACACTGCGGTTGAGTGTTTGGGGAGCGCCGGAGAGGTTGACCAAGCCACTGGTTTCCACCTGAATGACTTCAATTCACCCAGGTGAACCAAATGTGATAAAACCCATCCACTTATTATAAGCCACAAAATATTAGATATTCCCCCAGATATATTTTAAGTGTTTAAAATATATCTTAAAATATATATCGCTTTTGCTTCTTTAAGCCACACTATATTTCTAGGTTTCCTACCCAGATAGCCCACTCACCTGTTGGCCCTATCTTAAAACCTAGCAGTAGGCTTAGGCCTCCTTATTCTCACTAACACATTGTGTTTCTATTGTTTTTATCTCTATTTGTTTTTATCTATTTCAAGTGTTGTGTTTCACTTTGATCTTCTTCTATCCTCTGTTCTGTTGTGATTTGTTTCTTTCATTTCACATAGAGACATTAACCTTGGGAGCCAACACGAAGTTAAATAGTAGAGACCACCAGCAGCCGGTGTCATCACACGACCCGCTAGGCTACTGCCTGTCAAATCTCCATTTCAGGTCCTTCGTTGACCCAAGTTAATTGGCTACTTAACTGTCTGACTGTTTGCATCAGTTAGCCCCAAAATTCTCATAAACGGCACAGCCCATATGAATATAGCTCGTTAAACGTAGAACGAACTTGCATTGGTCTTTTTGTGTGTGTGTGCTGTGCTTCTCTCAAAAGAACTCAACAAAAAACTCCAGCAAGGTGACGCTCTCCTAAAAAGAGCAGAGACTGAACTGAAAGAAAGAGACTATAAAACCTGGGCCTGCAAAACACACTTGCAAGCGGCCCAAGCTAAAATCAACGAGCTTACTCTGCAGAGAGATGAGCTCCAAGATGAACTTGACACTGTTCACACAGAACTGAGACAATCTCACAGATTACAGAGTGGCTGGATCGGAGAAACGCACACCACAAAGTTTCTCCCTGCCCGTCACTCCAACCCTTTCAGCCAAGAACCCAGAGCTGAAAAGGGGGGTGTAAGCTCACTTCTAAGGAAATCACCAGCCAGCTTACAAGAACATCTGTCAACAACGGAGGGGAGAGAACCCTTCCAGAGAACGCATGTCACTAAACCCTGCACTGCTCACAGAGAACTTCACAAGCTAGCCAGAAGCATCTCTACATTCAATCCAGATCCTGCAGGAGGACATGACGTTCATGCTTCTTTACAAGCCATTGACTTTCATTTGCAAACTGTCACCAATGTGACAGATGTGAACACATTGTACCTGTTGAAAATCACGTCCAGCCGTGATGTGCATTGTTTTCTGGATCATCAACCAGAGACTGTCAAAGCGTACTACCAGCAACTGCTACAGACTTTGATTCTTGAATTCTCTGATCCAAACTCAGACCATGGGCTCCTTATTGCTATGGACCTCAAACAGGGCCGATTTGAAAACCCACAGACTTTCTGTTGTCAGCTACGAAAATACCTACTTCGGAGCATGCAACGAACCAGGTATGGAACAGGATGTCAACTTAAAAACTTTGTTCCTCCTAAACCTACATGCCAGTTGGAGTTTTCATCTCAGAGTCCCAGCGTGTCCACGTAACAGGACTACACAAGAGTTAATGAACTTAGCCCACAAAGCTTGCACCAACCAAAAGACTATTTGTGAAAAGACTGTGAAAAACCCCAAAGTCTCTGTCTCTGAGCACTGCTTGGAGTTAACCCTCTGGAGTCTAAGGGTATTTTTGGGGCCTTGAGAAGTTTTGTCATGCCCTGACATTTGTGCTTTTTTCATTTTCTTATAAATATCTAAATGGGTAAAGTCTAATATCACTGTAATCAGCACAAACTGGGCTATAATAATATGTGAAATGCATGCATGTACATGATTGTATTTTTGAGAAAAAAATGTTATGCATGGTTAGTGAAAAACTAAAAATGTTAAATCACTTGAATAAGGCAATAAAACACATACATAAAATTGGTTGACGGAAAAGTTGAGAACTGGGGCTTTGTAGCCTAGAATTTTTCTTTCTGAATGATGTGAAAATCATCTTGTTTACTCATTCACAGAAAACAATATATTGATTTAAATTTTCTAAGACACTTTTTGTTGGTAAAAGTCATATGCGAGTAGGCGTCAACTATCATGAATATCATTGTGATTTACACCTGAGAAGACAAAGGCCTGCATAATGAGCTGCATAATGAGCCTCCCATTCAACTGTGCCACTGTGAGGGAGGACTTACAAGAAAGAATGTGAGAACAAAATAAAAGTATATAATTTTATGTTTGTAGTTTATTAAGAATATGTTTAATTATCCCACAACATAATTTAATATCCACTTGGGGGAGCAGTTAAACAGTTTATTTAGGAACAATCAAAGCTGACTTTCAAACAATTTTTTTGGCATCCTTTCTCTAGTCACACAATCCTTCAGAAATCCTTTTAACAATCTTATTTTCTACCAAATAAACAACATTTATTATCATCATCATCATCATCATCATCATTATTATTATTATTAATGTTGAAAAGAGCTGAGAATATTTTTCAGGTTTTTTTAGGGGGAATAAATCGAAAGAACTGCATTGTTTTTACGTTTGTTAGAGTTATCTCTATTTGTCACATTTATATTATTTACATCAAGCTTTTGAATGGTATAGTATTGTATACTGTTATTGAAGCTTCATAATGTTTCACTTGATTATACATTTAGTCAGGAATTATAGTTTGGAAAAAGTATTTTGGAAAAAGTCTAACTAGTAAAATGTTTACACTTTATGTGAAAACTAGTATAAATAAATAAAAAGAGACTTACTCATGTTTATGATCTCTGCTGAATAAAGTGCTTTATTCTTTTTTCTGAGGAAATCCATTTCTCAAATCCTCAACCACATCACATCTTTTTGGGGCGAATTATGTCTTAGTCCTCTCATCGCGAAGCAAACAGTAAAATAAAATAAAAACTTGAAGAACAGTCTCGCTGCCTTTTCTTCTGTGTGGGCGTATTCAAGCCGCGCGCTTCAGTTTGAATCTGAATAGAGCGTTAAGCGCGGGGGTGTGGTCACATTAGATATAATGAGCGGAGATATGAAAAACAGACATTGCGTTGTTTTCATATGGATTACTTTATCTCAGAATATTTGTTTTCGGCAGCACTTGTTTAGTTTAAAAGTAGACATTCCAGGCTTTCTATAGACATCTCTCTCATGTCTCTTCGTTGAGTATTCATGGAGTTACAGTTCATTTTAATTAAATGTTTGTACATGACGATCAGCGGAGACAAAGACTGTAGACAGCGCACCTTGTTTGTTATCTTTATTTTATAAGTGCACAAAGGTTTTTTGTTATTATGTCTGTATCCAAAAAAAAACTAGACCCTTTACAGATTCGATTGATGTATTGCTCTTATCTGTACGATTAAAACTGAGAGTGTAATTTAAGTTCTTTTCGGGGTTATCAGGAGAAAATGACTCAAAACGCATATATGCGTTAATCGACTCGAAAGGGTTAACCCTAGATGGCGCCCTACAACACCACAGTCACAGACATTTTTACAGGGAGTCAATACCATTCCAAGCCAGCAGACACAATCGTGGTGGTGCTCATCCAACGCACCAGAGCGAGCGATTTCAACCATCCAGGACACAAAGCCCCAACAGCCGGCAGTGGAACCACTCTCGACACGACACTGGTAAGCTCAATCCTGAGTCCACGTCAGAAAAACACAGTGCAGCCACGTCTGAGACAGCAGAGATCCTGAGGGTGCTGAAAGATCTTCTTCACATGAAAACTCGCAAGGAAGATGAGCCAAGCACCCAGAACACTGCCCGTCATCCACAGACCACAGAGCTAACTGTCACAGCACAAAGTGACAACAACACCCAAGCTCCACAGCTGACAGCTGCACACCCTCAACGAGACAGCACAGGTCCTCACACCAGGTACCACAAACACAAGGTACCAGAAAATGCTGTTTTAACTACATGCCTTCGCAGCGAGCTACACAAGACCGGTCCTCACCACCCACCGATCGTCACATCTGCCCTGATGCCAACATTCCTAGGCAGCCTTGTCAAAAAGGGGGTGGGCCGAAAAGGAGTCAACAGGGAAGACCTGATCGACACAGGATCAAACCTGACGGTGATCTCATCTCACCTTTTCAAAAGACTCCAATTTGAAGCTAAGAGACAAGATCGAACTCTTACACCTCAAACTTATGAACTAAATGTACAGGTGTACAGACAGAATGACATCCAGTTTGAACAGGTTGTTTCCATTCACCTGACAATCGTTCCGATGAGTCTAATACATCCCATGTATGTCCCACCAATGAACACTCAAACATCTCTCATCGACAAAGACCTGCTAGAACACTTTGACCCTTTTCTGAACTTCAAACAGCTAAAAGACTTTGCTCAAGTGCGAGAACCCCTTTCTCTCCAGCCACACAGGTTGCTAGAGCCAGACTGTCAGGTCGCAGAGGTCACGGGAACTCCCACAGAGCCAGACGGTCAGGTCACAGAGGTCACGGGAACCCCAGCAGCCAGCCATGAGTACAACGCCCTAATGACAATCTCAAGTTCATGCCTCTGTACCTTAGTCAACAAACAGGGTACGGTGGTACCAGCTTACACCAAAGGAGTCGCTGTTCGGCTCAACCAGCAGTGTGGTCAAACCTTACACCACCCGCTGGGTTTCTTCCAATCCTCACCTGAATGTGTGGAACTCGGACTCACACTTGCAAACAACAAGCATGTCAAACACCAACACCTGTTCCAGCAATGTGATAACATCACAAAAACACAAAATGTGATTGTGTACTGGAAGAAGGTAAAAGGACACTCGAAGCTACCAAGGCTAGATAAGGATTTTAAAGATCACACTGACACCCTTGAAACAGGCACACTTAACAACATTCTGTGGTCACTCCCAACCCACCCACCCACATTCAAGGTTGAAGTGATTACACACAGCATAAGAACTTTGCTAGCTAAACTGCCTACCTCAGAATTGCTTACGCTGGATCCGTTGTCTACACAGACCAACATAGCGGACATGCGGGCTTCTGAAACCTCCATAATGACATTGCTTTACCACCTCTCAGACCCCTCCATCCACCCTGGTAACCAGTCTACAGTCACTGACAACCAAACCCCCAGACCACTGCATGATACACAAAACATGCTGCGTGCACAGAACAATATTGTGGGTGGTTCACCGTCTGACATCAGAATGCCAGGGCTTGTAATGCCACGGAGCAAAAGGGGGATAATGCCAATATATTTCCATGACGCAGCATGTGCTGCACCACGCAGCCCTCCAAGCACAGTCTCGACAGCCCGTTCTGAACCCGTCATCTGCGGTCCGAACCTGGACTGCTGCCGACACTGCACGGTGTATCTCCACTGTCATTGGTCACACCCTGACTCTTGGCGTGACCGTCATCCTATACAGGAGACTCAACGAGATGCAAACCTCTACAGCCAAACTCACGACAACTGTGGCTGGAGGTCTCCGATGGAATCCCCGGAAAGGGGGTGCCAAGTCAAAGACAACACCAAACCTCATCAAGCTGAATCCTCAGCTTCAGGAACCACCTGCCATCATGACCCACCTGCTACATGACCATCACGATTCACCTGTCATCTGCCCATCGTGATGATTGCCGTCCGATGATGTCCACACAGGGACTTCATCTGACGTAAAGGGGGAGATGTAACAGATATGCAGGTCATCGATTCATGGGTTAAATTCAGGCATACAAATGAAACCTTTTTGCACTAAATGCCTGGCCTGGCGCCAGCCTGGCTGGACTTAAAACATTTACGATACCCGTGCAAGCCTCAAGATTAGATTAGATTAGATTCAACTTTATTGTCACTGCACATGTAGGTACAAGGCAACGAAATGCAGTTAGCATCTAACCAGAAGTGCAATAAGCAGTAAGTACAGAATAAAGGTCTATAATATGTACAATAACTATACAGGTAAGTATTATGGACATAATTTACAGATATTAAATACTATAAGCATGATATACAGATAGGTGTACTATGAACATACCATACAGATGGGCTATGTAAAAGTGTATGTACACTATAGGCAGAACTATGAACATAATTTACAGTATTGCAATGGACAGTAAAGTGCATAGAAAAAAATATTTCAATGTGCAAATGGATTATACAGTGTTCCTGGATGAACAGGCAGTATTGCAAGTAATAACAAGTTACTTTTTGCTTGTTGTGAGTAAATAAATAAATCAGAGTGTTGAAGAGGGGGAGGAGTCTATGTGTGGTGTGGGGGGTGTTGAGGGGTGTCAGAGGGCAGAGTTCAGCAAGGAGACAGCTTTAGGGAAAAAGCTGTTCCTGAATCTTGTGGTCCTTGTCCGGAGGCTCCTGAAACGCCTCCCGGAGGGGAGGAGGTTAAACAGTTCGTGGTCAGGATGAGAGGAGTCCTTCAGAATGCTGCGAGCTCGACGTAGACAGCGTTTCCTCTGGATGTCCTCAAGAGCAGGAAGTGGTGTCTCTGTGATTCGTTGGGCAGTTTTCACCACCCTCTGCAGTGCCTTGTGGTCAGCCACTGAGCAGTTCCCATACCAGACTGTGATGCAACTGGTCAGGATGCTCTCGATCGCACACCGGTAAAAGTTCACCAGGATGGATGAAGACAGCTGGTTCTTCTTCAGTGTCCTGAGGAGGAAAAGGCGCTGGTGAGCCTTCTTGACCAGGCTGGAGGTGTTTGTGGCCCAGGACAGTTCCTCCGAGATGGTGGTTCCCAGGAACTTGAAGCTGGAGACACGTTCAACAGCCAGCCCGTTAATGTGGATGGGGTCATGAGTGCTTCCATTCTTCTTCCTGAAGTCCACAATGAGCTCCTTGGTCTTGTTGGTGTTAAGAAGCAGGTTATTGTCAGCGCACCATGTGGCCAGGTGCTGTACCTCTTCCCTGTAGGCAGTCTCATAGTTGTCACTGATGAGGCCAATCACCGTGGTGTCATCTGCAAACTTAATGATGGAGTTGGATCCATGCACAGGCTTGCAGTCGTGGGTGTAAAAGGAGTAGAGGAATGGGCTCAGCACACAGCCCTGTGGTACGCCAGTGTTAAGTGTGATGGTGGTGGAGTGGGTGTGGCCTGACCGAACATGCTGAGGCCTGTTGGTCAGAAAGTCCATTATCCAGTTGCAGAGGGAGGTGTTAATGTCCAGGTCTCCAAGTTTTGTGGTCAGCTTGGAGGGAATGACGGTGTTAAATGCTGAACTGAAGTCAACAAACAACATCCTAACATATGTGTTGTTATGGTCAAGGTGTGTGAGTGCAGAGTGCAGCACTGTGCATACTGCATCCTCTGTGCTCCTATTTCTGCGGTAGGCAAATTGGTGTGGGTCCAGTGTGGGTGGGAGGCAGTCTTTGAGGTGTGCTAGGACCAGTCGCTCGAAGCACTTCATAATGATGGGTGTGAGTGCTACGGGGCGATAGTCATTGAGGCACGTTGGGGAGGAGTGTTTCGGTACTGGTACAATGGATGTGGACTTGAAGCATGTAGGCACAGTTGCTTGGATGAGGGACAGGTTGAAAATGTCTGTGAAGACCCCTGCAAGCTGCTCTGCACATGCCCTAAGCACACATCCAGGAATGCCATCAGGGCCAGCAGCCTTGCGTGCGTTGATCCGGCTCAGTGCAGTGTGGACATCTGTGGAGGTGAGTTTGAGAGGTTGGTGGTCTGAAGAGGCTGAGATTTTGGTGGCCGTCTCCTTGCTGTCGCTGTTGAAGCGAGCATAAAAGTAATTTAGCTCGTTAAGGAAGGAGACGTCCATGACCGTTGGAGTGGAGTTGCTAGACTTCTAGTCACTAATGATCTGGATGCCCTGCCACATGCGCCGGGGGTCAGAGTTGGAAAAGTGTTCCTCTACCTTCAGCTTGTAGCAGTACTTGGCCATTTTGATGCCCCTTTTCAGGTTAGCCCTGGATTTACTGTAGGCCTGAGGGTCGTTTGACCTGAAGGCATATCTCAAAGGAGATATGCAACCCCCAACCAAATTCCTTAACTCACACACCCAAAAAGAAACCTTTCTTAAAGTTCCTTACTTTGTAAGTCCTTATTAATATGTATTTTTAATGTTTGTGTATTGCATAAAAATGGTTAATCCTGGGGAAATGGTTAAAGTGCTGACTCGTAAGTGGAAATGTTCTCCTCAGTCTAACTCTTTCTCAAATAGTCATGTTTATGTAACCCCCACTCCTTGGCAGCTTCATAAAACTTTATGACCCCTGGGCAATAGGACAGGAGAGAAGCCAAATCACTGGTTTCTTTTCACAATGCATTCTAAACTATTACCTTTTTGTTTTTATGTTTTCTAAATGTATTACGTATTTCTTTTTGGTACATTAGATGTTTCCCATATAAAAGGGGACTATCTGCAGTGTTATCATGTGTTAATCAAATCTTTAAATGTGTGTAATTCTGCATTTGAATCAATCAATCAATCACCTTTATTTATATAGTGCTTTAAACAAAATACATTGCACCAAAGCACTGAACAACATTAATTTGGAAAACAGTGTATCAATAATGCAAAATGATAGTTAAAGGCAGTTCATCATTGAATTCAGTTATGTAATCTCTGTTCAGTTGAAATAGTGTCTGTTTTAATTTGCAATCAAGTCAATGATATCGCTGTAGATGAAGTGACCCCAACTAAGCAAGCCAGAGGCGACAGCGGCAAGGAACCGAAACTCCATCGGTGACAGAATGGAGAAAAAAACCTTGGGAGAAACCAGGCTCAGTTGGGGGGTCAGTTCTCCTCTGACCAGACGAAACCAGTAGTTCAATTCCAGGCTGCAGCAAAGTCAGATTGTGCAGAAGAATCATCTGTTTCCTGTGGTCTTGTCCTGGTGGTCCTCCGAGACGAGGTCTTTACAGGGGATCTGTATCTGGGGCTCTAGTTGTCCTGGTCTCCGCTGTCTTTCAGGGCAATAGAGGTCCTTTCTAGGTGCTGATCCACCATCTGGTCTGGATACGTACTGGATCCGGGTGACTGCAGTGACCCTCTGATCTGGACACAGACTGGATCTGGTGGCCACGGTGACCTCGGAACAAGAGAGAAACAGACAAATATTAGCGTAGATGCCATTCTTCTAATGATGTAGAAAGTACGGTGTTATGTGAAGTGTTCCGGTTCCAGTTTACCTAATTAATGCAGCCTAAAAATCCTTTAACGGATTTGGATTTTAAAAGCATATTAGTATGTTATGTGTATGCCAGGTTAAAGAGATGGGTCTTTAATCTAGATTTAAACTGCAAGAGTGTGTCTGCCTCCCGAACAATGTTAGGTAGGTTATTCCAGAGTTTAGGCGCCAAATAGGAAAAGGATCTGCCGCCCGCAGTTGATTTTGATATTCTAGGTATTATCAAATTGCCTGAGTTTTGAGAACGTAGCGGACGTAGAGGAGTATAATGTAAAAGGAGCTCATTCAAATACTGAGGTGCTAAACCATTCAGGGCTTTATAAGTAATAAGCAATATTTTAAAATCTATACGATGTTTGATAGGGAGCCAGTGCAGTGTGGACAGGACCGGGCTAATATGGTCATACTTCCTGGTTCTAGTAAGAACTCTTGCTGCTGCATTTTGGACTAGCTGTAGTTTGTTTACCAAGCGTGCAGAACAACCACCCAATAAAGCATTACAATAGTCTAACCTTGAAGTCATAAATGCATGGATTAACATTTCTGCATTTGACATTGAGAGCATAGGCCGTAATTTAGATATATTTTTGAGATGGAAAAATGCAGTTTTACAAATGCTAGAAACGTGGCTTTCTAAGGAAAGATTGCGATCAAGTAGCACACCTAGGTTCCTAACTGATGACGAAGAATTGACAGAGCAACCATCAAGTCTTAGACAGTGTTCTAGGTTATTACAAGTAGAGTTTTTAGGCCCTATGATTAACACCTCTGTTTTTTCTGAATTTAGCAGTAAGAAATTACTCGTCATCCAATTTTTTATATCGACTATGCATTCCATTAGTTTTTCAAATTGGTGTGTTTCACCGGGCTGCGAGGAAATATAGAGCTGCGTATCATCAGCATAACAGTGAAAGCTAACACCATGTTTCCTGATGATATCTCCCAAGGGTAACATATAAAGCGTGAAGAGTAGCGGCCCTAGAACTGAGCCTTGAGGTACTCCATATTGCACTTGTGATCGATATGATACATCTTCATTCACTGCTACGAACTGATGGCGGCCATACAAGTACGATTTAAACCATGCTAATGCACTTCCACTGATGCCAACAAAGTGTTCAAGTCTATGCAAAAGAATGTTGTGGTCAATTGTGTCAAACGCAGCACTAAGATCCAATAAAACTAATAGAGAGATACAACCACGATCAGATGATAAGAGCAGATCATTTGTAACTCTAAGGAGAGCAGTTTCAGTACTATGATACGGTCTAAATCCTGACTGGAAATCCTCACATATACCATTTTTCTCTAAGAAGGAATATAATTGTGAGGATACCACGTTTTCTAGTATCTTGGACAGAAAAGGGAGATTCGAGATTGGTCTATAATTAACTAGTTCTCTGGGGTCAAGTTGTGGCTTTTTTATGAGAGGCTTAATAACAGCCAGTTTGAAGGTTTTGGGGACATATCCTAATGACAATGAGGAATTAATAATAGTCAGAAGAGGACCTATGACTTCTGGAAGCACCTCTTTTAAGAGCTTAGATGGTATAGGGTCTAACATACATGTTGTAAGTTTAGATGATTTAACAAGTTTATACAATTCTTCCTCTCCTATAGTAGAGAATGAGTGGAACTGTTCCTCAGGGGGTCTATAGTGGACTGTCTGATGCGAAACTGTAGCTGACGGCTGAATGGTTGCAATTTTATCTCTAATAGTATCGATTTTAGAAGTAAAGTAGTTCATAAAGTCATTACTGCTGTGGTGTTGGGAAATGTCAACACTTGTTGAGGCTTTATTTTTCGTTAATTTAGCCACTGTATTGAATAAATACCTGGGGTTATGTTTGTTTTCTTCTAAAAGAGAAGAAAAGTAATCAGATCTAGCAGTTTTTAATGCTTTTCTGTAGGATATGCTACTTTCCCGCCAAGCAATACGAAATACCTCTAGTTTTGTTTTCCTCCAGCTGCGCTCCATTTTTCGGGCTGCTCTCTTTAGGGTGCGAGTATGCTCATTATACCATGGTGTCAAACTGTTTTCCTTAACCTTCCTTAAGCGTAAAGGAGCAACTGTATTTAAAGTGCTAGAAAAGAGAGAGTCCATAGTTTCTGTTACATCATCAAGTTGTTCTGAGGTTTTGGATATGCTAAGGAATTCAGATACATCAGGAAGATAACTTAAAACTTACTTAAAAAGCAGTCTTGTAACTTCATGTTTTCATCATTTATATATATTATTTTTGGTATCTGTGTAATCGTCATGCTTTGACATGCCCATTTATCTAGAGCAAAGTAATGAAAAATTTATTTAATCTGGAATTACGAACTTGCTAGAATATCCCTGATGAAATCGGACAAGCCCTAAATCATCAGGGGGTTGTCTCCACAGAGACAAAGGAACTTTTCCCTCCGCTTCAGATCGCGGACGTTCATTGGATGCTCACGCGAAAAGAGGCGTGAACCATCCCAAGCCATAAGAACCGACCGGACAAGATCCGCCTTCTCTTCTCTTCTTCTCGTTCTTCGTTCTCGGACACGCCGCTCTCCAGTGCGACCCTCGTCACTCCCGCGAGTCCCTTGGCTCATTTCACCTTCCCCCTCAGCACAGGGACTGAGGAGAGGAAAGCCATTTTCATGGCTCCTTTGGAAGCTTTCGTTTTTGTTGTTTGTTTTCTTTTCTTTACTAAGTTTATTCAACTATTCGCCTCTCCACACAAGGAAGACGAATTCTGGAACATTGTTTGTTGAACCTTTCAAATACCACGCGAAGATGAACGAACACCCCTTTACCACAAAGGACCACGTGACTCCACGCTCACGCCAAGATCCAGCGCAACTTGCACGCGCGTCACACGGCCTCCGGCACACGCACGCTGTTTACAAAAGGACCAGTGCACAAAGCATCACAAAAAGACCACGCTCACGCACGATGGGCCATGCAAGTATCGTTTTCTATGGAGATTTAAATGCTGCTTTTAAAGTGTTGCTATGATATGATTGTTGTTGGCTTCCAAAAAGGTTACTAACTGATTTTCATACCTGAGCTCATTCTGTGATCTCTCTCGCTTTCTCCATTTTCTCTCTCTCTCTCTCTCGCTCGCTCGCTCTCTTTCTCTCTCTCTCTCTCTCTCTCTTTTATTTGGATTCCGTTATGTCTTGTAAAAAGTTTACTGTCTGTATTGTCATACGCATATTTACTCTGTGTGATTTGTAGTTTGATGTATTACTAGTTTAATTATTAAAAACCCATATACTGATGATTGTCTTGGACTCCACCCCACTCACATTACGAGTCACTGAGAGGTCTGATCTTTAGCTACAAGCTTTAAATTTAGAAACTAAATTTATCATAATGATAGGATAATGTTTTCATGGCCAGAGAATATTTTTCCTTGAATTATAAGAAGTGATAACTTTATTGAAAACTGATAGGTCAATCTGGTTTGCTGGACAAACCACTGTTTGATTTGCAGTAATTTACAGTAAGAGATATCACAACAATTGATATGAAGAATGGAATATTGACATATTAATGAGTAAGTTACAGTGCCCTGTAATTAGTTATTGGTATAGGCAATTGAGCTATTTTTCATAATCAATAAAATTTAATGTAACTGTCATCTGAGATATATATTAATCATATTCCTGATTAATTATTCAAATTCCCTATATATCTTTTGAGTTAATTATTCTGTAAAACTAATTGTTGTTACATACTATACACAAAGTTTTTCGTTAAGTGTTTTCCTCCTGTAGAAAAAAACAAACACCTAATATGGCATAATTTATTAGGATATGTTAAGTTCAATTAAAAGACCAAATTCGATATATAGTTATTATTTAATGTACAATAAGGCAAGCAGATGGCTATGAACACAATGCGAGCACTTAATGTGGCCTAATAACAGACTAAGATGATAAAGACAATTCAGTAGGCATAGCCTATATGTCTTGTTGTTGACTCAAAGTATATACAGACCAGCAAATATGAACGTGCATTATGAAATGCATTAAGTGATTTTAAAAGGATCAGCTCCGAACAGGCAGGCAGACGAGTACAGAACGCAGTGCGTTAAATTGTACATTAAACGTTTTCCTCCTATAGAAAATCATTATAAATAAAACACATAATGTAGCTTAATGGACAAAGACAGTGATATAAACAAGTTGTAGACAGTTTATTCTATATGGAAAAATGCTTAATGCGAAACTTTGCGCGTTGCTTTTATTCACCACCACAGCGTCTTGTCTCCATTGGCAACAAGCACGATTTGTGTCGATTGCAAGTGTCACAGGTAGCAGAGAGTGAAAGTAGCGATTGCAAGTGACATTGTAATTTAGTTTATTTTTTTATTGTCTTCGCCAGCTGGCTACTGTTATAAAATGTAGGACGATTCAAACAAAAAGTAAAAAAAAAAAAAAAAAAAAAAAAAATTCAATAAAATAAAAAATAAAGACTGCAAGTGAAGTCACTAACGGAAGTGCAAGTGTCTGAGGGTGCAAGTCTGAGAATGCAAGTCTGAGAGTGCAAGTGCAAGTCTGCAGCCAGACCCTCTTGGGTGCACCCTAATCCTGTGCATCATAGTCAAATGACACAGGCCTAAAGCGCACGTGCTCTATACTGTATTCCACGCCGCCTGGCTGTTGATTTACATCATGCATATAATTGTATTTACATTGACATCATTGTTTGTAAATTCATTTTTACATTAATTCGCAGTGTTCTCGTCTTTACTTGTACAGAAGCATCACCTAACAGTACGCTCAACAACTGTAGCCCGAATACGTTAACTGAAACAATCTAGTAAAATAACGCTTACAACAGGAATTAGAACTAAGCAACTACCGCATTAATGTTAAATTATGTACATAACGTACATGCAGACGATTTCCTATGTTTTTATTGAGTATGAACATGTGACTAATAGAGTGGGTCAAATATCTGCTTAATGTTGAATTCTGACTGATTTAAATAGTTTTACTCTCTATCATCACAATGCAGACAAAGATAATAAAGGATTTTTAAACTTACCAATTCTACAGCATTCCACCATAGACTGGACTCCACCACGTTAATGGCGCCTGCTGCAACTGAGGAGGTCACGTGGATTTCCTTTCATCAGCGCATTTACAAAAGTAGTAGTTTGATTGAATCATTATTTTTCATTGTTTCGACACAAATTAATTTAATCATTATTTTTAGTTGTTTCGACACAAATGAATTGAGTCAAAGTCAAAGTCAAAGTCACCTTTATTTATATATTGCTTTAAACAAAATACATTGCATCAAAGCAACTGAACAACAGTCATTAGGAAATTGAGCTCTTTTAATATGGATTTATTTCAGACTGATTTAAAATAATTGTGTACATCCCTTAAACTGATTAATTTTATTTGTTTCAAAATTCTCTATTTATTTTTATCGAACAACACCCAGATTTCATTTTTTTGAGCGTGCTCAGTAGTTTTGGATTAATCACTTAAAGGGCTAGTTCACCCCAAATTAAAAATAATATTTAATTACTTTTTTTCAATAATTACTATTTTTCATGTTCCACACCCAAAATACTTTCATTTTTCAGATAGGTTTTATGACAGAATGTTGTCAGATTTCCTTCCATAGTCAAAAAATTCATAAAGAGATCAGAAAACTAATCCATAAGAATCGAGCAGTTTAGTCCAAATTTTCCAAGAGGGTCTGGCTGCAGATTTGCACTTGCACTCTGAGACTTGCACTCTCAGACACTTGCACCTCCGCTAGTGACATCACTTGCAGTCTTTATTTTTTATTTAATTGATTTTTTTTACTTTTTGTTTGAATCGTCCTATATTTTATAACAGTAGCCAGCTGGCGAAGACAAGAAAAAAATAAACTAAATTACAATCACAATTACTTTCTCTCTCTGCTACCTGCGACACTTGCAATCGACACAAATCGTGCTTGTTGCCAATGGAGACAAGACACTGTGGTGGTGAATAAACGCAACACGCAAAGTTTCGCTTTAAGCATTTTTCCATATAGAATAAACTGTCTACAACTCATTTATATCACTGTCTTTGTCCATTAAGCTACATTATGTGTTTCATTTATAATTATTTTCTATAGGAGGAAAACGTTTAATGTACAATTTACACACTACGTTCTTCTGTTCTCGTCTGCTTGCCTGTTCGGAGCTGATCCTTTTAAAATCACGTAATGCATTTCATAATGCACGTTCATATTTCATATTTCACAATTCATATTTGCTTGTCTGTATATATGTTGAGTCAACAACAAGACATATAGGCTAGGCCTACTAAATTGTCTTTATCATCTTAGTCTGTTATTAAGCCACATTAAGCGTTGGCATTGTGTTCATAGCCATCTGCTTGCCTTGTAGTACATTAAATAGTAACTATATATCGAATTTGGTCTTTTAATTGAACATAACATATCCTAATACATTATGCCATATTAAGTGTTTGTTTTTTTTTTCTACAGGAGGAAAACGCTTAACTGAAGACTTTGTGTATAGTAGTAGACCTACTAATTTAGTTTTAATCGTTTAATCACCACCACAGCGTCTTGTCTCCATTGGCAACACGCACGATTTGTTTCGATTGCTAGTGACGTCACAGGTAGCGGAGAGTGCAATTATAGCGTTTGCAAGTGACATTGTAATTTAGTTTCTTTTTTCTTGTCTTCACCACCTGGCTACTGTTGGAAAAGAGAGATTCAAACAAAAAGTTATAAATAAATAGAACAACAAAAAAAAAAAAAAGACTGCAAGTGACGTCGCTAGCGGAAGCACAAGTGTCTGAGAGTGCAAGTCTGAGAATGCAAGGCTGAGAGTGCAAGTGCAAGTCTGCAGCCAGACCCTTCTCAAATTTTCTGAAGATATTCGATCGCTGTTTATGATGAACAGATTTAATTTAGTCTTTTACTTGCATGTAAAGATTGATGAGTAGCTAAACCTAACTTGAATAACACACAAGATCAACCTCTTCTGGAAGCAGAGATTTGCTGCATAACAAACGAGAATGAACCTCATTGATTTCGCCAATGTTTGAGCTTCCAGAAGATGTGTGTTGTGTGTTATTCACACTCAGTTCAGCTTCTGCTTATGTTCGCGTTTCAATGTTTACATGCAACTAAAAGACCAAATTAAATCTGTTCATCAGAAGTGATCGATTCTCTTCAGAAAATTTGGACTTAACTGCTTGATTCTGACGTGCTGGTTAATAAATTGTATGTTATATTTTTTGTAGAACACTGTATATTATTGAATCTAAATCACATTTTAAAATCTGTTTTACTTCAGAGCTTCTTGGTTGAAGTTGGTTGTATGCTACTGTATTTGGCACAGCATACTTTTTGAAGATAGATATTATATAATACTTGTACCAATGCTTTCTCAAACACACCTTTGAGGCTCTACAGAAAATATTCATGGAGGGAGAACCCCAGAAAATGTGTTCAGTCTGACCGTCAATCTCTAAGTACTGGAGCAATCACAGACATTTGGATACAAGATGTGTTTTATTTCATTAGATCTTGTATTCAAATATATTCCATGATTAATTGAAGGGGGCATTGTTAAATGTAAGTAACATCACAATAAACATTGAGGTCTTTCCAAGAGAAAATTCCTGTCTTTATTTATAGTATGTCAACTAAATTAAGCATTTACTGAAAATGTTTGTGTTTTATTTTAAGTGAACATTTTTTAATATTAAAGCAAAATTAGCTTTTATTCATGGTAAAAGTTAAGTTGTAACAAAGCCAAAAATATATATTGACCTACATTTAAGTGAAGTTTTATCTTGTGAATAAAGAAAATAAATTGATTTAGGTGTTATTACAAATATAGTTTGTACTGAATCAGAAATGTAACTTCAGTAAATGTAATAAAATACTTTGTAACAAAATTACAGCAGTTTATTTAGTTTAGTCCAAAGTAAAAATTATACTTGGATGTTATGGTAAATAGTTAGTTTTTCCAAAGTAAAAATAATGATTTGGTTTCCATAGAAAATAAAATAAAATAATATATATATATATAAGTTAAAATAAGTAATATATATAGTAAAATAAGTATATATATATTACTTATTTTAACTTTGTTTCAATGTAATATTTTATCTTGGGCAGAATACATTTTTTGATTTATTTTAAATTAAAATTAAGTTTCGACCAAATCAAAAATATAGTTTGAAAAAACTTATACATTTAGCTGTAACAAATTACATCAATTTTTGGGGGTTGGTCCAAAGTATCATTCCTGCAATGTACAGAAGTCCTACAGGCCAGTGAGGGCTTCATGAACACCTGATGAACATCTAGTAAAGTTTACTAAAACACCCTTCATAAGACTGAACTGAATTAGACATTAATTAGTCAGGGTTGTTATAGTTAACTATGACTAAAGCTGAAAATATTCAACATTTTTGTTACTTGAAATAAAATGTTAAAAGGAATAATATATAAAAAATTCAAACATACTTCAGCTAGTTACCAAGGCTGATGGATAAAAGCATGTACAAGCATGAAATACACAGTTAGACAGATATAAATGTAAATCTTGCTCTAAATTAGCTGTGAATATGAAAATTTCCCTGCCATTAGACAAACAGAACCTGAGATGTATTTGTATTGTTTCTATCACTTAATATTTTGAAGACATCATTGCTGATCAAGTATAAGCCATTTTCTTCTGGTATCATCTAGAGGACGAGACTTCGGTCTGAGGTTGCTGTTCTGCTCCTTGAGCTCTAAATCAATCAATCAATCAATCACCTTTATTTATATAGTGCTTTAAACAAAATACATTGCGTCAAAGCACTGAACAACATTCATTTGGAAAACAGTGTCTCAATAATGCAAAATGATAGTTAAAGGCAGTTCATCATTGAATTCAGTAATGTCATCTCTGTCCAGTTAAAATAGTGTCTGTTTTTATTTGCAATCAAGTCAATGATATCGCTGTAGATGAAGTGACCCCAACTAAGCAAGCCAGAGGCGACAACGGCAAGGAACCGAAACTCCATCGGTGACAGAATGGAGAAAAAAACCTTGGGAGAAACCAGGCTCAGTTGGGGGGCCAGTTCTCCTCTGACCAGACGAAACCAGTAGTTCAATTCCAGGCTGCAGCAAAGTCAGATTGTGCAGAAGAATCATCTGTTTCAAGGTTCAAAGACAAGGTCTTTACAGGGGATTTGTATCTGGGGCTCTAGTTGTCCTGGTCTCCGCTGTCTTTCAGGGCAGTAGAGGTCCTTTCTAGGTGCTGATCCACCATCTGGTCTGGATACGTACTGGATCCGGGTGACTGCAGTGACCCTCTGATCTGGACACAGACTGGATCTGGTGGCCACGGTGACCTCGGAACAAGAGAGAAACAGACAAATATTAGCGTAGATGCCATTCTTGTAATGATGTAGAAAGTACATCGGGTGTTATGTGAAGTGTTTCCGGTTCCGGTTTACCTAATTAATGCAGCCTAAAAATCCTTTAACGGATTTGGATATTAAAAGCATATTAGTATGTTATGTGTATGCCAGGTTAAAGAGATGGGTCTTTAATCTAGATTTAAACTGCAAGAGTGTGTCTGCCTCCCGAACAATGTTAGGTAGGTTATTCCAGAGTTTAGGCGCCAAATAGGAAAAGGATCTGCCGCCCGCAGTTGATTTTGATATTCTAGGTATTATCAAATTGCCTGAGTTTTGAGAACGTAGCGGATGTAGAGGCGTATAATGTAAAAGGAGCTCATTCAAATACTGAGGTGCTAAACCATTCAGGGCTTTATAAGTAATAAGCAATATTTTAAAATCTATACGATGTTTGATAGGGAGCCAGTGCAGTGTGGACATGACCGGGCTAATATGGTCATACTTCCTGGTTCTAGTAAGAACTCTTGCTGCTGCATTTTGGACTAGCTGTAGTTTGTTTACCAAGCGTGCAGAACAACCACCCAATAAAGCATTACAATAATCTAACCTTGAGGTCATAAATGCATGGATTAACATTTCTGCATTTGACATTGAGAGCATAGGCCGTAATTTAGATATATTTTTTAGATGGAAAAATGCAGTTTTACAAATGCTAGAAATGTGGCTTTCTAAGGAAAGATTGTGATCAAGTAGCACACCTAGGTTCCTAACTGATGACGAAGAATTGACAGATCAACCATCAAGTCTTAGACAGTGTTCTAGGTTATTACAAGCAGAGTTTTTAGGCCCTATGATTAACACCTCTGTTTTTTCTGAATTTAGCAGTAAGAAATTACTCGTCATCCAATTTTTTATATCGACTAGGCATTCCATTAGTTTTTCAAATTGGTGTGTTTCACCGGGCTGCGAGGAAATATAGAGCTGAGTATCATCAGCATAACAGTGAAAGCTAACACCGTGTTTCCTGATGATATCTCCCAAGGGTAACATATAAAGTGTGAAGAGTAGCGGCCCTAGTACTGAGCCTTGAGGTACTCCATACTGCACTTGTGATCGATATGATACATCTTCATTCACTGCTATGAACTAATGGCGGTCATATAAGTACGATTTAAGCCATGCTAATGCACTTCCACTGATGCCAACAAAGTGTTCAAGTCTATGCAAAAGAATGCTGTGGTCAATTGTGTCAAACGCAGCACTAAGATCCAATAAAACTAATAGAGAGATACACCCATGATCAGATGATAAGAGCAGATCATTTGTAACTCTAAGGAGAGCAGTCTCAGTTCTATGATACGGTCTAAATCCTGACTGGAAATCCTCACATATACCAATTTTCTCTAAGAAGGAATATAATTGTGAGGATACCACCTTTTCTAGTATCTTGGACAGAAAAGGGAGATTTGAGATTGGTCTATAATTAACAAGTTCTCTGGGGTCAATTTGTGTCTTTTTTATGAGAGGCTTAATAACAGACAGTTTGAAGGTTTTGGGGACATATCCTAATGACAATGAGGAATTAATAATAGTCAGAAGAGGACCTATGACTTCTGGAAGCACCTCTTTTAAGAGCTTAGATGGTATAGGGTCTAACATACATGTTGTTGGTTTAGATGATTTAACAAGTTTATACAATTCTTCCTCTCCTATAGTAGAGAATGAGTGGAACTGTTCCTCAGGGGGTCTATAGTGCACTGTCTGATGTGATACTGTAGCTGACGGCTGAATGGTTGAAATTTTATCTCTAATAGTATCGATTTTAGAAGTAAAGTAGTTCATAAAGTCATTACTGTTGTGGTGTTGGGAAATGTCAACACTTGTTGAGGCTTTATTTTTCGCTAATTTAGCCACTGTATTGAATAAATACCTGGGGTTATGTTTGTTTTCTTCTAAAAGAGAAGAAAAGTAATCAGATCTAGCAGTTGTTAATGCTTTTCTATAGGTTATGCTACTTTCCCGCCAAGCAATACGAAATACCTCTAGTTTTGTTTTCCTCCAGCTGCGCTCCATTTTTCGGGCTGCTCTCTTTAGGGTGTGAGTATGCTCATTATACCATGGTGTCAAACTGTTTTCCTTAACCTGCCTTAAGCGTAAAGGAGCAACTGTATTTAAAGTGCTAGAAAAGAGAGAGTCCATAGTTTCTGTTACATCATCAAGTTGTTCTGAGGTTTTGGATATGCTAAGGAATTCGGATACATCAGGAAGATAACTTAAAAAGCAGTCTTTTGTGGTAGAAGTGATGGTTCTTCGATACTTGTAACAAGAAGTAGAATTTACAATTTTGGCAGAACTAAATAATGATCTGAGATATCATCACTTGGCTGAATAATTTCAACACTATCAACATCAATTCCATGTGACAGTATTAAATCTAGAGTATGATTTCGACAATGAGTACGTCCTGAAACATGTTGTCTAACACCAATAGAGTTCAGAATGTCTATAAATGCTGATCCCAATGCATCTTTTTCATTATCGACATGGATATTAAAATCACCAACTATTAAAACTTTATCTGCAGCCAGAACTAACTCATATGTAAAATCACCAAACTCTTTAATAAAGTCTGTATGGTGCCCTGGTGGCCTGTATACAGTGGCCAGTATAAACATAACAGGGGATTTATCATTAACATTGGTTTCTCTGGATAATGTTATATGAAGCACCATTACTTCAAACGAGTTATACTTGAAGCCTGCCCTCTGAGAAATCCTGAAAACGTTGTTATAAATTGAAGCAACTCCTCCCCCTTTGCCTTTTAGACGTGGCTCGTGTTTATAACAATAATCTTGGGGGGTGGACTCATTTAAAATAATGTAATCATCAGGTTTTAGCCAAGTTTCTGTCAAACAGAGCACATCTATATTATGATCAGTTATCATATTATTTACAAAAAGTGTTTTCGTAGAAATTGATCTGAGTGAGCCAATCTTTATCATTTGTTTATCCATATTGCATTTGTTTTTTTATTTGTTGAACCTCAATTAAATTGTTAACCTTAACTTGGTTTGGACGTTTTTTGTATTATCTAGTTCGGGGAACAGACACAGTCTCTATAGTGTGATATCTAGGTGAAAGAGTCTCTATGTGCTGAGAATTAACTGACCTCTGTGACGGGAGGTAGCTAGCAGACGGTCGGTTTAGCCAGTCTGTCTGCTTCCTGACCTGGGCCCCAGTTAGTCAAGTATAAACACTAAGACTATGTGCCATATTTCTAGACAGAAGAGTGGCGCCACCCCAGGAGGGATGAAGCTCAGACCCAAAAGCTCGTCCAATTGTCTATGAAACCTATGTTATTCTTTGGGCACCACTTAGACATCCAGCCATTGAGTGATGACAATCTGCTATGCATCTCGTCACCACGGTAAGCAGGGAGGGGACCAGAGCATATTACAGTGTCTGACATCGTGCTTGCAAGTTCACACACCTCTTTAAAGTTATTTTTAGTGATCTCCGACTGGCGAAGTCGAACATCATTAGCGCCGGCATGAATAGCAATCTTACTGTATTTACGTTTAGCATTAGCCAGCACTTTTAAATTTGCCAAGATGTCAGGCACTCTGGCTCCTGGTAAACATTTGACTATGGTGGCTGGTGTCTCTATATTCACGTTCCGTACAATAGAATCACCAATAACTAGAGCACTTTCATCAGGTTTCTCAGTGGGTGCATCACTGAGTGGGGAGAACCTGTTTAATGTTTTGATCGGAACAGAAGAGCGGTGTTTTGACCCACGACTACGCTGCCTCACCGTCACCCAGTTGCCCTGCTGCAGGGGCTCTGCTGGAACCGTACAATGTACAGGAGTCCTTGAGCTAGACGCATCCAAAGCCGTATCTAGAGCTCTAACATTCTTACTGTCCTCAATTAAAGTTTGGATGCGTGTCTCTAATTCTGAAATCCTCTCTGTCAGCCTAACTATTCCCCTGCATTTATCACATGTGAATCCCTCATCAGCGACAGAGATAGATAAACTGTACATGTGGCAAGAGGTGCAAATAACAATTGCAGGAGAAGCAATTATTCATCGTGCTTGATGAAATATTCTTACTGCGGTTGTTTGATGAACTTGTGAAAAACTGCAGCGTGAGAGAGGAGAGGAGAAAAGAAAACGCTAAATGTAGAATCAGACCGATGTTAAAAGTAGAAAAGCTTTTCTTCCTGTAGAACTGAGATGAGTTCAGCTTTCACAGCATCACCGTGTTTACGAATGATCTCACAGATCTTTCTCATGCCGTCCTGACGGGTTAAACTCTGTATGATTTTTGAATATTATTCCTCATGAATGAGTTGCTGCTGACACAGTTTATCTGCAATGATCTGGACATTTGTAACTCTCTTAATGAGAACTGACCAGTGGTCATCAAAATATCTTGCTTTATCTGCCTCACTCTTCAGACGTGTCTCGTCTCTCTGTGTCTCGTCTCTCTGTGTCTCATCTCTGTGAACGTGTCTCGTATCATCAACACGCGATGATTTTTGCTCATGGTTTGACAAACAAACTTTAAAAGTAAAAAGTCACAAGCCAAGATCCCAACTAAAGCAAACACTGACCACTATAATGGTGACACACAAATTGTGATTTTCATTTGAGTGCTGACATGAATCCCACATGAAAGCTAAAAAAATAGTACTTTTTAAAAACTATTTTAAACATCATGGTTAACAACACCATTTGGAAAGTGAGAAAGGACTTCTAATCTATTGTATAAAGTTCTGTGAGACATTTGTAGCAACAAACACTTTTGGTTTCAAAGAAAACTTTTGACAACTCATTTTCATGCGCCCACCGATCAGCTTATTTCACTCTAATATAGGTATTTTTCGTGTTTGTGACCTATTTTGTTTGCTTGTGTATTAATGTACTTGTTTGAGTGTATATTTGTATTTGTTTGGTTACATGTTCATGTTTTCTGTATGTTTACATTTGTGTGTGTGTGTGTGTGTGTTTATGATTGTATGGTTGTGTTTGTGTACTTGTTTGTGTTCTCAGTACGTCTATGTTGAGGTTAACAATATTTTGTTAAACAACATTTTTCTATGGTCTGACTTGGTAAAAGATTTCACCAGTAAATGAACTTTCAGCTAACCTCGTGATCACAAGTTTAAATTGTCACCCTTTGATCAGTGAATACACACTTTTTTACTTTAGCTGACCTGCAGTACACCATTTACAACACCAACAAATGAACAAATTAAATGGTATGGTGAGAATAAAGGACGACATTTATATAATATTCAAAGAACAGTTGGAAATTAAAGGAGAATTTTGGGGATATAAAGGAATATCTCGCCATAGAATTGGACCCATTGCACTTAATCAGTCATTATTTATAAGAGGAAAAACATGTGTCTGGACTTTGTGTTAAATGTGATCTTCCTGAATCAGTTGAACCTATTTTAATAAAATGCAAAAGATATGACAATGAAAGATTACAACTTACACAAGCACTTATTATAGAAATAAATCAGATCTCATTTTAGAAAATGTTAAATAAAGATGTGACTATAGAAATGTTTCAATGATTATGTATCTCAAAGAGTTAATAAATAGGATTTAATGAATCACTACTAAGTTTATTATTATCATTCATTTTATTTTTGTATTTCTTTTATCTCTTATGTTTGAGTTAGTTTTCATTAAGGTCAATGCTCCACACTCCTGTCCTTTAGGTGGCGGTAAATGCACCTAAAGCTTTGCGTGAAAGAGTTAGAAGGAGTGGTTTGAGTGGGAGCGGACATAAGCATTCTGAGTGTGTCGGCTGTGCTGTGAGGTTTTTTGCAGAAGGCTTTGCAAATTCTGCTGGGAGATATTTTTATTTTCTTTCATTTAACTCTCTGTCAGTAACAGTCTAGATTTTTTAAATTGTAGTTAGTGGTAAAGTACTGCATAGATTTGACAAGTATCTTGATTTTATTTTAGATCAGCGTAAATGCCTATCATCTTTTTTCTTTTGTTTAAATTTTTCACCCCGACGTGACAAACACCAACTTTTCTGGTTTGTATTCCTGCTTTACATTCGCTTCTTTTTTTAGTAAGAGGTAAGGTACAAATGCTAAAACTCTGTTACCTAGTTTTCTAACTGGTAACAAAACAGATTTTTAAAATTTTACAAGCTCTCACATCTTTTTCACGTTTTGCTTAACGATACGTATCTGTTAGTTTTTGACTTGTTTAGTTGTTTTAGATAAATAACCAGTAACCTAGTTTTCTTTTTATTTAATTTGTAACAACTTTAACACCGTTTTTACACTTCCATGCACGAAAAACAAAATGACCATTACAATGTTTCCGTCTCGTCTGTGTTTATATCCTTTTTCTGATAGTTTTTGACTTTAGTCGTTTTACATAAATATCCAGGGACCTAGTTTTCTTTTTATTTAATTTGTAACAACTTTAGCAACGTTTTTACACCTTTTTCAACTGCAATACTACAAGCTCTCAAATCTTTTTCACGTGTTGCTTAACGAAAACATATCTGATAGTTTTTGACTTGTTTGGTTGTTTTAGATAAATAACCAGTAACCTAGTTTTCTTTTTATTTCATTTGTTACAACTTTAACAACTTTTTTACACTTTTCCAACTACGAAAACGATTACATTGTTTCCATTTCATGTGTTTATAACCTTTTTCTTGAAATGCACTGTGTACTTAAAACCTTAATAAAAACCCTTATACCACTTTCACGATTTGACCCTTTCCAGAGTTAAAAAAAAAAAAAAAAAAACACATAGATCCCAACACATTTTCCTCACCCTCACCAAAATTCCTTCTTAGGTTCATAAGTTCATATCTAGGTCACTGGGGTGTACAGGGAGGGGAGGGGGTGTACAAACAGTTGTCCAGAACAGATGGCTTTTATGGCCTTCATCAATCAAATTTTTTGAGACAAGCCACACTGGATCCTCTCTTTCCAGAATCGTAGCGTTGTCATCAGGCATTGCAGGCAGGGTTTTGGGGGTGTTGCTGTAGCAGGAGGCTGACGTTAATCTAGCGAGTGTACCGATCTGCAGACTTTTTTAATGGCTGTAATATGTGGGTGGAGGTAAGAGGTGGTCAGTTGTCTTGGGAACGCCCTGTTCAGGGTGGAACAATGTCATCTTTACAGAGCTGTAACGATCATACATATCACACCATCTAAAAATCTTATCAATAGATGTAAAAACATCATCAATGAACATCTTTCCACTTAAAGAAAAACTTCATGTCATAGTGCATGTAGTGCTTAGCTTCAGGTATAGGCCACACATGCTCACGGATCTTTGTCTTGTCATTGCAGCAGAATTCTTGTGTCACTCGAAATCTTGTGTCAGGAACTATGCCATCCCATTCTGCAATGTACAACGGATCGTCACCACAGTCATTCAAATCTCTCCAGATGTAGTTTTAGAATAACCACCAGTCTTTGTCAGGGAAAATCAGACAGGGCTCCTGCGTTGTAAAATTGTCTTCAATGTCCATAGCATAGATCTTCACGGTACGGAACACTTTGTCAAACACATATCTTCCGACACGATCACCGGACATTGAGAAATCACGAGTCGTCATATTAATCTCTTCATGAAAAAACTTTGTCAAACTAACGCTTTGTGTTTTCTTTGGTGCAAAAGTCAGTTCCTTTCTCATTTCAACAGGCCCTCTTGTTGGTGAAATATGCATCACTCTTCTAGTGGTTTTAGGAGTTTTTGGAGCAGCGGCAGCCATTGTAACAGGATTGTTCAGAATGTCTTCTCTGTTTAAATTACTATTTCCTTAACCCCTATTTAAAACATAGTTTCAGGATGTAGGCACGGTCTTTAGGTGTGAACAACAGGTCAGGAATTCCTCAGAAACCCCCACAGCTCTGGTTACAGATACAACCATCATATATCCAGTAATAAATGCAACACAAGTCAAATCTGAGATCTGTTTGACCTTTTGATTTACACACACCTCTGTCATGTCAATCAAGGGTGACAGGACCCAGTGACATGGCAAGCACTTTTATAGACAGGCCATATAGCCATAAATCAATACAAACTGATCATGTACACTTTTGACATATGACCTGTCAGACAATGCTTACTATATGTACATAAATCAGGCCGTAAATCAGGGTCATAAATCATCAAGATTGGAGATTAAGTATATGATAGGACTACATATCACTTAATATTTTGAAGACATCATTGCTGATCAAGTATAAGCCATTTCTTCTGCTATCATCTAGAGGACAAGACTTCGGTCTGAGGTTGCTGTTCTGCTCCTTGAGCTCTAAATGTAGAATCAGACCGATGTTAAAAGTGGAAAAGCTTTTCTTCCTGAAGAACTGAGATGAGTTTAGCTTTCACAGCATCACCGTGTTTACGAATGATCTCACAGATCTTTCTCATGCCGTCCTGACGGGTTAAACTCTGTATGATTTCTGAATATTGTTCCTCATGAATGAGTTGCTGCTGACGCAGTTTATCTGCAATGATCTGGACATTTGTAACTCTCTGAATGAGAACTGACCAGTGGTCATCAAAATATCTTGCTTTATCTGCCTCACTTTTCAGGCGTGTCTCATCTCTCTGTGGATACGTCTCCTCTCTCTGTGGACGTGTCTCATCTCTCTGTGTCTCGTCTCTTTGTGAACGTGTCTCATCTATCTGGGTCTTGTCTCTCTTTGGATGATTCTGATCAAACTCCTCTTTCTCAAGTGTTGCAGTCCAGACAATCTTCTTGTCCTCTTCTCTGGTAAGACTCATTTGAAGATTGTTCTCCAGACGTGTCTTGATCATGATCTTGAAGAAGTTTGGGTCAGTTTGTCTTCTGAATGTGATCCCTTCTCTGGGATGGACAGAGGCACCAGGAACATCGAGACTGTGTGGAGTTTTCATCCGAAACGCTCTGTCAGGTCTGGGATGCGAGATCAGATAACTCGATTTTTCAATCTTCTCAACTTCTTCTTTTGCACGATAATCAGCTGGAAAAAAGTAGACATGTAGAGTGAGAGGATCTTTAGAATGCATGTAGAGAAGAAGATTGCAGTGTTCGTCCCATCGCAGTATCCATCTTATAATTAATGTTTTAAGAGAGAAGGATGGTTGGACAATCTTAGCATGGAATCGTGTCAGCTCCACAGGTTCTGTGGTTATTCCCTCATCTTTTACACTGAGGACGTTCACAGCATCTCTGAGGGCATCTCCAGACTCTCCTAAACAGATGTAATGTGGCAGATGAACTTCCTCCAGTTTCCCTGAGATCACTGTCACGTCCATCACTGGAGCGATTCGGTTGCACTGCAGTCTCTCTAGCTCTGTGTTGAGGAACCGTCCATCTACGGTGTGATACTGAAGAGTGACGTCACCATCACAGACCCATCTCATCCTGGTCCTGACACACTCGTAACGGCCCGGTCCAGTGCTGACCCTGAACTTTGACACTCCTTCATCTGTGCAGAGCGACGGCTCAATCTGATCCCACTGATCAGGATCAGAGATATGAACACAAGACTGACACTTCAGCAGAGGCTGATATCTGAGCACAGAAGATCTGAAAACAGAAGGAAAGAGTCAGATGTATGTCTTACATACAAACAGGGAATTCATTCATTAACTCATAAATAAAACTCGCCAGTTAACCTGTGCCTTCATAAAGAAGAAACTGAAAGAATAAGAGTCTGAACATCAGTAAAATATCAAACTCTACTTAAAACAACAGCAGCAAATCCAGCTGAAAGAGAAAAACTAAACCTAACAACTGCCTTTGTGTAACATTCATCATCAGAAGATTCTGTCAAATAAACTTCATGTGTTGACATCTATATTCAGCAGATCTTAAAAACATTAAAAACATACTGGAGTCTCATTTTTTGTGACGGGGAGTTTGACAGAGAAAGGGAAGCTAGCTCTTATAAATTATAGCAAATAACACCTGTGACGTCCATCACTAATAACAAAACAGGACAAAGGTGTTTGTGGACTTTTTCAGATACATTTTCAGCAATCACTAATAACAAAGATATCAATCATGTGTTTTAGTACTATACTTCATATACAAATATACACAGCAAAATCTCCAGTGTTAATTTCACACTCTGAATGTGGACTCATATAAACACTGAAGCAGTGTTAAAAGTAACACTGAAGCAGAGTTGAAGTTAATGAGATAATTAAGAAGTTAATTGAGTTATGATTTACCATTATTGAAGACACCTGATGTTAACAAGCAGAATCACCAAACAAGAAAATCACAATTTGTGTGTCACCATTATAGTGGTCAGTGTTTGCTTTAGTTGGGATCATGACCCTTCAGTTATTAAGTTTATATTTTGTGTGGCTGTGGTAACTGAATACTATCATACAGACAGACCACAGCAAAGGCAATAATGTGTTCCAATGATTGTGGTTTGAGCTATGTGTTATGGAGTAACCTGAAAGCCTGAATTTAGGTTTCTTTACTGCATACATAAATTAAGTAAAAAAGTAAAGTAAGCAACCCAGCAATTTTGCCATAATATGACATTTTTAATAGTAAGTTCTACGTAAAAAAAGAAATATTCCGTTTAGACACACAGACATCAGGAATCAGCGTGAGCATCACAACAATGGTGACCATCAAAAAAGCATGTTGTATCCAATAAAAACTCATCCATGGCTCCCATCATGCATTGCGGCATGAATAAATTATGAGCTGAACTGTCTTTTTAACTTTTTATTCTAACTATATTTTATTTTTGCTGTATTTATGTAAATTTTTTGTATCTAGTTTTGTTCAGAGTTGGTCTGTTTATCTGAATATGATGTTTGTCACCGTTGTTGAGATTCATAAGCTGATTCTTGTTATCTGTGTGTGCCTAAAATTAAAACTCTTTAATAAAAAAAAATCTGAATCACTTGCAAGAGATACCTACAAAATGTATAGAAAATGCAGACTTTTTCATTGAGGAACCAAAGCTGTTACAATCGATAATGGAAGTTTTACTTAGAGAAAAGACTGTAAAGAGTTCAGTGACTCAAGTCAAACAATGATTACATTAAAACATAATCATCAACACGCGATGATTTTTGCTCATGGTTTGACAAACTTTAAAAGTAAAAAGTCACAAGCCAAGATCCCAACTAAAGCAAACACTGACCACTATAATGGTGACACACATATTGTGATTTTCTCGTTTGGTGATTCTGCTTGTTAACATCAGGTGTCTTTAATAATGTTCAATCATAACTAAATTAACTTCTTATCTCATTAACTTCAACTCTGCTTCAGTGCTACTTTTAACACTGCTTCAGTGTTTATATGAGTCCACACTCAGAGTGTTAAAGTAACACTGGAGATTTTGCTGTGTACTGTAAAGATGGGTAAGAAAAATTTAAGGCCAGTACACACACACCCACACACACAGACCCACACACAGACCCACACACACACACACACTCTCACACACAGAGACACAGACCCCCCCCCCCCCACACACACACACACACACAGACACAGAACCCCCCCCCCCCCCCCGACACACACACACACACACACACACAGAGACTCACAGACAGACACACACACACACACACACAGTGCTGAAGATCAGAATGAGACTCAAACCAATCTAAAGAGACTTGAACCAGTCGCACATTTCTGATCAGGAGTGTGTTTCCAGAAATCATTGTTACATTGTAACTATAAACTCAAGTTACATCGTTAGCAGCAGTTTTAAGGATTCAGTGTTCGTTACAGCAGCATCTCTGAGATCTCGGAGAGATGAATTAACAGAAGTGATTCCTCCATCACCTGCACATGAGGTCTTTAATGACTGTCCTACATGTTGAAGCAGTGGATCAAACGACAGAGCTGTGCTTTTGGGAAACAGTCATGACTAGTTGGTCGTTTCTGTAGTGATTCTTCATGCTATGGTAGTTAATCAGCAAGTTAGCTTCTTTATAAAAGTCTCCTACTCTTAGAAAAGTCCTAATTTACACTAAGAATTTTTTGACACGTAAGTCAAAGTTTAAGAGTATTCTTAAGAGCCTTTCTGAGAAGTTTTACTCATAAGGGCCCAGGTCCTGTATTCTTAAAGATTCTAAGAATCCTCTCAGAGAGCTCCTAATCTATCTCTGACATGTCTAACTAGTCTTAGCTTAAGAGTGATTCTAGACCAATCTGAGAGCAGCTCTGAGCAAGGAAAAGACACAACTCTTTGATCTTAGCGAGGAGGTGGGGCTTCATTACATTTGGACATTCTCCTGATGAGAAAGGACAAAAAAAAAAAAAAGTGTAGGAAATATTTCAGGAAGGAAATAAGGTAGCAGGAAAATATTTTTGTGTGTTCCCCTATATGTGTGCTGCAAATGATTTAAACTGTGTAGTGATAGAATAAATTAATAAAAAGTAACTGCATTTGGAACCAAAGTATTGGTTTTGTTAAACCGGGTATAAATACACCGAAGGATGATGAGGGAAGTGGACACAAGCGGGGAACAATCAATTAACACAAAAGGGAGGAAGGTGACCAAATAAGGGAAAGTGAGACCTCTAGTGGACACCCAGGGATACACAGACCAGACACTGTGACAAAAGTATTTTGTACAATACATGCACGTTTCAAAAAGATATACCCGTGGTGCCACAGGAATGAAACACATGTCGGAACTCACTTCATGAAGGATATCTAGAGTTCTGAGAGATGGACCAAGATAAGCTTGATCTCCTTTAAATCATGAGACTCTGATGTAAGTAATGATATCCATGATCTGTGCATGTTTCATTAAGTTTCGAGTGAAAATGATCGTAAGTGTTATTATGACCACTCTGATACACGAGCATCTGAAGGGTTTTAACTCCCAGAGGAATAGATTTAGATGTAATGACTGATTATAACAATTAGGACTCTTTTTAATCATGAAAATCTGCCGTCAAGAACGCTGGGTCGTTTGTTGCATGTGTCACAAACTTAACAGCCAAAGCATGTCATAAATGCTTCACGCACAAAAACTTGCTAGAGTTTAGTCAAACACTAAAACAATCATAATCATTGTAATCTACTCCTTGGTCTTTTTGTTCTAAAGATGTTCTAAGAACATTACTATTGTTCTAACAATGTTTTTTTAGTTTTAGTTTTGTTCCTAGAATGTTCTCTCAAAAGATAGGATAACATTCTCTAAAAACATTCTAAAAATGTTTATTAATAACATTGTTAGAACATTATCCCCTAACATTCTAAGTAAGATTTAAGCAGAGGTTTAGATGTTGATGTCGGTTTCAAGTAATAGTTTGATTTTGATGTCTCCATAATGGTGGTAAGTGTTGGCTTTAGTTGTGAAATTTGACACTTGACTTGTCAGAGTAGTTCTTTGGCTGCTGTAATCTAAGTATGGTGTAAGTTGTATATTATTTATTAACGTGGCTCAATGGTTCAACAGCCTGAGGCCCAGCTGAATTTAAAGCACACAAACATCAAGATTCAGTGTATGAATCTCAACAATGGTGACATGCTTCATGCAGCAATGTGTTTTGGGTACGTCATACAAAACTCATCCATGGCACCCAGAATGCATTGTGGCATGCAGCATGTAAAGTAATAGCATAGACTAGACTCCAGATACAACCAGTTGATCAAATCATTACATGACATTTTTAACATTAGCAAATAATCCACATTATCTGATGATTTTTTTTAATGCTCACTGTTTTCACCGTAACAAATATAGTTAAAGCAGGTATACAAAAGGTAATATTGAATAGACTCATACTGCCTAAGTACAGATCACCATAATGGTGACGTCAAAATAAAAATTTTCGATAAACCATCAACACCTCTGTTAATCTTAATAAGAACTTTTATACGTCTTATAAATCTTGTTTATAATAAGTGCAGTTGGTAATACTGTTTTTGGAGTTATTTATGCTAGAGTTTGACACCTTTCAACCAACATCTGACTTCTGTGCAATGTCAGTCCACATCTAGTGTGATGGGAAGCTTTATTAGAAAGTTAGAGAATAATGTTGTAACAATGTTATCAATAGACATTTCTAGAATGTTTTTAGAGAATGTTATCCTAAATTTTAAAAGAACATTCTGGGGACTTAAATAAAACTTGCTGCTGAAAACATTCCCAGAACATGAAAAACTTCTAGCTGGGTATTTTCCCCTCCAGTTTATCAGCAAATAACTCATCACTATTTAGGAGTTTTTCCAATGGCATACTACATGCACTGTAAAGATCAGACTACAATTTTACATGACACCTATATTGTGTTGATCAAGGCTGCAGTACATGAGAATATGATTATTAATTTTTGCACAGCTAGGGGGCGTCCCGCCAGCGGCATGGTCTGGTTTAGAGGGACTCCTTAAGAGCTGACCAAAATGATTACATTCATTAAGAAGTTGAGATTCCAAGCTTTAAAATGATATCTAATTTGTTATTGCATTTAGTGGTTGGTGAGTATGACTCTGAATGTTTTTTGGGTGCCGGAGGGCTTAAAGGGTTAATGTAGTGATTACTTCATTTCTGGTACTAAGGCATTTCTGCGCGGTGTCACAGATGTTAGCGTGTCTTTAATAAGATCAGACACTTCTCCGTCTTCATGTTTCGTTGATTTTCCCCTCTGCTAAATTAACTCTGAAGACTCTTAAAAGTAAAATATTCGATCTCAAGAGCTATTTTAAGGGTTAAGGTGCTTTCTGAATTACTTTTTTCTTTACTCTGATCTTTTCTTAAATTCTAAGAGGAAACGTTTCTTAGAATTTTGTTACTAGGAGCAACTCTTAGCCCTGAGATCTTTCATGAATACAGGCCCAGATCTCACATAAACTGGAATATATTCAGTGATGTATGAAGAGCAGAGCCCTGAACTATTAGTCAGTCTGGAAAAACTGTCACTAACACATTAAACAGAATATTTCACTCACCTGGCAGCTTGTGCATCACTGATGATTCTCACAGGAGGCTCTTTAATGTCACACAGAGACACTGAGGAATAATAATTAACCCCAAATCCAGCGTAGAGGGGATCAGTGAATGTGGTGTTGTGCGTGTGTAAGTGTGTGAGTGTGTGTGTGTGTAAGTGTGTGAGTGTGTCAGAGACGCTGTAGAAGGACAGAGAGCCGTCAGACACGTCCACATACACTCCTACTCTCTTACAGGATGAACAGACAGCAGGAATAACAGTTTCATTATTATTGTGCCAGAAAGAGAATCTGTTATCAGAGCAGTACAGACTCCAGGATTTGTCATTGGATCCATACCAACAGTCAATCTGTCCTCCTTTCTTGTTGATTCCTTTATATGACACTGATATAGCAGCACGTCCGCTCCATTCAGTCTCCCAGTAACAGCGTCCAGTCAGACTCTCAACACTCAGAACCTGATGAACACGATCAAATCTCTCTGGATGATCAGGAAACAGCTGACGATCTTCCACACGTGTGATCTTCTTGTTCTCATCTGACAGAACGAGTCGAGTGTGTGCTGTGTTTGGATCCAGTGTGAGATCACAGGCATCTGAACACAAGAAGAGAGAAACATCAAGAACAACACTGAAGATGTCTGTGTGTTTACAGCTTTGACTAGAGCGGTGTCTGAAACCACTCCCTATACACTATATAGTGCACTAGATCAGCTGTCACACATTCTGTAGTGATGTCTGAATTCTGAGTGAACCACTTCATTCCCTACATTCATCATCTACTACTTACCCACAATTCATTCTGATTTCACACTATTTCCCACAATCCAATGCGGAGAAGCGGTGAGCTGGAAGCGAGAGGGAATTTGAAGGAGAAATGCTGTTTACATCTTAATTATTTCTGCTGTAACGTTTATTTCACACAATTATTTATATTAAAATAAGTTATGTACGCAATAAATCAGTTTAATATTTGACTAATTAACTCAGGTGCCTCGTTGTTAACTCAAAGAAATAATGATAATTTGGTGATAATTTAAAAATGTTAAACAAAGTATAACAACCTACACCTAGGTTGTAATGAGACAGAGACGTTCGGATCCATGTGCAGAACTTTAATGATGAGAATGGTCAGACAGGCAATGATCAGTAACAGCGTCAGGTATGTAGGGATAATCAGAATCGATAACAGGAACAAGCAGATGTCGGGGGAAGGCAGCAGAGAATCAGAGTCGGTATAAACAATCCCAAGGTCAGGTACAGAAGGAAAACACAAGGAGAACGCTCGGAAATGTCAGACTGGCTAAACAAGACTTCGCAGTGAGTGAGAGGGAGTGTGCTGCTTATATGTGTGTGTGTAAATGAGGTGCAGGTGTGGCAAGGAAATTGGCTGATGAATGAGGTGCAGGTGTGGCAGGGTGATTGTGATGCAGTGACTTATGGGTAATGTAGTTTGGGTGTGGTGCAGCAGTATGAGAGGTCCTAGTGTCTAAGTGACATCTGGTGGTTGATGGGTGGAATGGTCCTGAGTGGAGTGCCCTCTACTGAAGCTCATGGGTACTCCGTCTAATGATCGTGACATAGCCCCCCCCATAACCCCCCTAAGAGGGCGGTGGAGCGGAGGCGGAACAGGGGGATGGATGGAGGGCCAGGTCCATGAGGAAGTGCAGTGGTCGGGAACCGGGGCAGAGCAGGCGGAACTGGAGCCCTTCCTGGGCCTAACTCGGGAAAACAGGAGCCCCTCCTGGGCCTGACATAGGAAACGGGCCCACCGTGGGTTTAACTCAAGAACAGGGGCCCGCTGTGGGCCTAACTTGGGAACAGGAGTCCGCCATGGGCCTAACTCCGGAACAAGGGTCCACCAAGGCAGAGCAGGTGGTGTGGGAGCCCACCAGAGTGGAGCAGGTGGAGCTGGAGCCCACCAGGGAAGAGTAGAGGACCACCACAGCCGAGAAGGTGGGACAGAAGCCCACCATGGCAGAGCAGAGGACCACCACAGTGGAGTCGATGGCACAGGAGAGCAAGTCTGCTCAGGTGGGACTGAAATAGAGAACATTAACAGGTTAATAGCGGCCTCCGTGGCCGTGATGAGATGGTGTATGGTCTCTGTAGCCCTGACCGGAATGAATGACAGCTCATTGACGGCCTCCCTGGCCGTGACAAGATAGGACGAGAGCTCTGAGATGTGACGAGGCTCTGGGAGTTCGGCTGAGATGTGACGAGGCTCTGGTAGATCTGTGGTGATTTGACTGGGTTCATGAAGATCAACTGCGATTTGAATGTGCTCATGAAGATCTTTGGTGACTTGACTTGGTTCACGGAGGTTAAGTGTGACTTGACTTTGCTCATGAAGATCGTTGGTGACTTGAGTTGGTTCCTGAGGATCAACTGTGACTTGACTTGGTTCACGGAGGTTAATGGTGACTTGACTTTGCTCATGAAGATCATTGGTGACTTGACTTTGCTCATGAAGATCGTTGGTGACTTGACTTGGTTCCTGAGGATCAACTGTGACTTGACTTGGTTCACGGAGGTTAAGGGTGACTTGACTTTGCTCATGAAGATCATTGGTGACTTGACTTGGTTCTTGAGGATCAACTGTGACTTGTCTTGGCTCATGAAGTTTAACTGTTTTTTTACTTGACTCTTTGGGTGTTAGAGGTGACTTGACTTGTCTCTGGACGGTCAGCGGTGACTTGACCCATCTCTGGATGGTCAACGGGTACCTGACTAGAATCCGGGAAATCTACAGGGACCTGATCAACAGTAACCTGACTTCACTCTGGAAAGTCGACGGGGACCTGATCAACGGTGACCTGACTAGGTTCTGTGAAATCAACGGGGACCTGATCAACGGTGACCTGACTAGGTTCTGGGAAATCAACAGGGACCTGATCAACGGTGACCTGACAAGGTTCTGGGAAATCAACGGGGAGCTGATCAACGGTGACCTGTCTTGACTCTGGAAAGTCGACGGTGACTAGCCCTGGCTCTGGAGGGTCATCGGTGACTAGCCCTGACTCTGAAGGGTCCACGAACACCTGACTCAACTCTGGAGGGTCCACGGGCACCTGCCTTGACTCTGGAAAGTCAACCAGAATCTGACTGGACTCTGGAGGGTCACTAGGAACCTGACTTGACTCTGGAGAGTTCACTGGAACCTGACTCGACCCTGGAGGGTCCACTGGAACCTGACTCGACCCTGGAGGGTCCACTGGAACCTGACTCGACCCTGGAGGGTCCACTGGAACCTGACTCGACTTTGGACTGCCTGTAGAGACGTGAGACACCTCGGCTTTGAGCACCGCCTCAGTAACGGCCTCGGGAACGGCCTCGGGAGCGGCCTTGGGCACCGCCTCGGGAATGATCTCCGGACGGTCGGTGGAACCTTGTCTGGAGGCTCAGGTGTTGAGTCGGCCATCTTGTGCTGTGGCTCTAAGCTGGTGGCCATCTTGTGCTGTGGCGCTGGGCTGGTACAGCGGTTTTAGGGTTTTAAAGTCCTATGCCTCTCCCACAGTGAAAGGAGAACCACAACAAGAGCGAAAAGTCCATTATATCCCTTAAGCTGCAATTAAACTCCCCTCTATGTGACCATGATTTTACTGGTTCATGGAGTCCAAAACAGAATAAATCCTTAAACAAGACTTCATCGTCTAGAGGAACTCGATATACCAATTCACAGAACTGTTGAACATAGTCCTCAATAGATCGATCTCCTTGCTTTAGATTTAACAGCAGGTCAACTGGATCCATGGTTAGGCTGGATTGGTGATATGCCGACATTGAAACAGGAACCGATACCTCAGTGACAAGGGGATACCGGGCTGCTGGATCCTGGTATGGCAAATCTTCTGTAATGATGAGACAGAGACGTTCGGATCCATGTGCAGGACTTTAATGATGAGAATGGTCAGACAGGCAATGATCAGTAACGGCGTCAGCTATGTAGGGATAATCAGAATCGATAACAGGAACAAGCAGATGTCGGGGGCAGGCAGCAGAGAATCAGAGTCGGTATAAACAATCCAAAGGTCAGGTACAGAAGGAAACCGCTCGGAAATGTCAGACTGGCTAAACTAGACTTCTCAGTGAGTGAGAGTGAGTGTGCTGCTTATATGTGCTGCTTAAATGAGGTGAAGGTGTGGCAAGGAAATTGGCTGATGAATGAGGTGCAGGTGTGGCAGGGTGATTGTGATGCAGTGACTTATGGGTAATGTAGTTTGGGTGTGGTGCAACAGTATGAGAGGTGCTAGTGTCCAAGTGATATCTGGTGGTTGATTGGTGGAATGGTCCTGAGTGGAGTTCCCTCTACTGAAGCTCATGGGCACTCCATCTAATGATCGTGACATAGGTACAGGTTAACTGATGATATTTCTTCAAATGAAACAATAAATCAACATCGAAACCTTAGCTCATTCTCAATAAGATCTTTTGTAGACGTCTGACAGAAATAAAGTCAGTCTGGTTATTAATAAGTGGAGCTGGTGATGCTGTTTGTGGGGGTGTTTAATCAGATCTTGAGAGATTTAATGTATTTTATTTCAGTTGATTTCATCTAAGTCTGTGTCTGAAGTCGGTTGTAGTAGTTCTTGTGTTTCTATTTTCTTCAGTGATTCTGGTTGTTAACAGCAGCTGTTCATCACTAGTTAGCTAGCACTTAGTTAATCAATTAATTACTTGAATGCAAAGTTTTAAAACTTACAGTTTAAATCAAGGCAATCTGTTTACTCAAACGGTTTGAGTAAAGTTAACTTGTCGGGTTTTACAGTGAATCTGAGCTCAAAACACTGCTCAAGTAAAAATAATAAATACAAAATATTATTAACTTGTTTTAATGTCTGTTTATTTTTGTTCTCAGTATTTTAATAGTATTTAATGATTATGAACATTGAAGCATTACAAAACTAATTAATAATACACCATCGATGAAAGCACAAAGCTGATGCGGAGGTCTGTGTAATTTCAATATAAAGTCATTTTGAGTGTTATTGCTAGTAATATTATTTTCTAAAATAAGGTATCATTACTCCAGTCTTCAGTGTCACATGATCTTCAGATATATCTTCTAATATAATAACTTGTAATATAATGATTTACTGTTCTGTTATGATTATTGGTGATCAATCATTAATATTGGTTCTTATCAATATTGAAAATTTTTTCTGGTTCATATTTTTGTGGAAATCATGATGGCAGAAGACTGTACATTTGGGAGATGGACGTATGCGCATCTTGTCATTGTACAATTGCATATTGCATTAGAGTTTCCATACAGTCCTGCTGTGAATGTCCTTCAAAAGTGTAATATTTCCATATACGGTTGGTAGGTGTGACACCCTCAGGGCCATATTGAAATTCTTAAATGTAATGAATGAATTTAAATGGCAAAATTACAACTGCATGATTAATGTTATGAGCTTAGTGTTTTAAATCATTCTTAGCCTACAAACATTAAAATTTGGGAAAATGTAATGCTACTCTAAAATATAAAAGGCAAGTAGGTGGCAGTACGTAATTTAAGTTCAGTAATTCAACTAAAATTGTGAAACTCCTGTATTAAAATAAATTCTATGCTCTCTCTCTCTGTGTTTGTGTGTCTCTCTCTATGTGTGTGTGTGTGTGTGTGTAGGTGTGTGTGTGTGTGTGTGTGTGTGTGTAGACCTACACTTTCGTAGTCCTGCTCTCATCATCTTCTCTCCTCCATGATCCACACTATAAACACACAAACACAGGTTCATAAGTTGACACTCATATAATCAGACTGAGTCAATAGTGTGTATATTTGGTGTATATCTGTCCGAGCTCAGAATACAGCCATAGAACTCCCTCACATCCCACGCTGGGACAGGAACAGTTAGAGCTGATCAGAGTTTGATGGGCTTTTTAATCTGAAATCGATTGGATCTTCTGCAGCTTTTGAAAGCGTCTGATGAGCATCGAGCGAGGGCTTGGATCTGCTGCTGAGAGAGAGACCCTTCTGAGCAGCTGTGCTTGCTGTCTGATGAGAAAAGAATGGCTGAAAAACTGTCTCCTGGTTTGCCTGATTGAACCAGAACCAATGTGAGCTGATTTTGGGTTCACAGACGAGTGACGGAGCGATTAATAAAACACTGTCATATTGACAAACCAGTGTCTCCTGCAGCTGTACGACTGAACACACTGTGTGTGTGTGTGTGTGTGTGTTTGTGTGTGTGATCTTGTCTTTGTGTCATATCAGGACACAACTCTGTATAATGGGTGACACAGGTATTGCAAGGAGAGGGTGACTTATGAGGACTAGAATATACAGTTTGTACAGTATAAAAACCATTACGCCTATGGGATGAACCCATTTTTCACAAAAACACCCGAGTGTGTGTGTGTGTGCGTGTGTGTGTGTACGACTGAACACACTTTGCACCATGAGCTCTTGAGAAACACTTGCTCTGCTAATATTACACCAATTATGTGTATTTCTCTATTCTGAGTTTTGAGTTCTTTCACTGAACTAAACACATCTGTAAAATGGTCTGACACCGTCAGTAGCTACTTTACAGTCTCCGGATAACAAACTTGACGAACTTAATGTGAGAATCACATACCAAAGGGACATTCGTAACTGCCGCGTTCTGGCTTTCTGTGAGACGTGGTTACACTCAGAAGTACCCGATACGGCCATTACACCGCCTGGATTCTCAGTTTTTAGTCATGACAGATTGCTAAACTCCGGTAATAGCAGAGGTGGAGGTGTGTGCTTTATGATTAACACTCGCTGGGGCACTGATGTTACAGTTTTATCTACACACTGCTCCCCAGAGATTGAACTGCTCTCCGTTAAAGTGTGTCCCTTCTACCTCGCGCGGGAGTTTAATTCAATCAATTTTAATTAATACATCCCGCCTCACATGGACAAAACTAAAGCATTGGACGAACTGTACAGCACCATAAACAGATTAGATATTGTTCATCCTGACTCTGCTTTCATCGTTGTTGGGGATTTTAGCAGTGTCACTAAAGGATAGTTACAAACCCCTCCCCTGACCAGCATTTGACAAAGGTGACCACATTAGCATACTGCTGTTACCAGCCTACAGACAATGCCTCAAACAGGACAAACCGGTTTCTAAAACAGTCTACAAATGGAGTGAAGAGGACTACAGGACTGCTTTGATTCCATAGACAGATGTTTCAAGATGCAGCAGGAGACAACATACAGGAATACACAGACTCTGTGATAGGCTACATTAACAAATGCACAGAGGATGTTGTCCCATCCATTAATGTTAAATCATTTTCAAACCAGAAAACATGGGTCAACGGTGAGGTGCGAGCCAAATTAAGAGCACGGACTGCTGCCTTCAACTCTTGGGATCTAACTGCTTACAAGAAGTCCAGGTATGACCTTCAAAGATCAATAAAATCAGCCAAAAGAGACTTTAGGGACAAAGCGGAGTCAGAATATCATGGCTCTGACCCCCAAAGCATGTGGAGCAGTCTACGTTTCATCACAGACTACAAGGGAAGGAAAATCAGTGGTGTGTCTTTGTCTGCCTCTTTACCAGATGAGCTCAATACATTCTATGCTCGCTTTGAGAGAGACAACACACTTCCTGCTGTAAAAAACATTGACACCTGCCCCTTGGTTGTAACCTCGAAGTGAGTAAGGCCTTCAAGAGAGTCAACGGCCACAAAGCTCCAGGTCCAGATGGCATACACGGATGTGTCGTGAGGGTCTGTGCTGTCCAGTTAGCAGATGTCTTCACCAACATCTTCAACCTCTCCTTGAGACATGCAGTGTTCCCCACATGCTTCAAGCAAACCACCATCATCCCTGTTCCCAAGAAAACAACTGTCTCCTGCCTGAACGACTATTGTCCTGTAGCACTGACATCAGTCATCATGAAGTGCTTCGTACATCTAGTCAAATCCCACATCTGCTCCTCTCTTCCTGACACCTTAGACCCATTGCAATTTGCTTACCATTCTAACAGATCCACTGATGATGCCATTGCAATGGCCATACACTCTGCCCTGGAACACTTGGAGGGAAGAGACACTGAAAGGAATTAAATTATTTCCTTACGAAATTAACTCCCCAAGCCAAAACTCAGGAGCTCACAGAAAACAGATATCATTCTGCCATGCAATACAACAATAAAACCGATCTGGAAAAGAGATCTTCAAGGAGTGTAAACAACACCTATTTACAACCTCCTTCCTCCCTCTCTTCTCCCCTCCTTGCCTCTGACTCTCACTCTTCTCCTCCAAAAGCAAGAATATCCATATGCCGTGTTATATCATGTGAAAATTTAGTTTTTTCCACTTCATGTTAAGTATTATTTTAAAGGTCTCTGTGCGATTGGTAAAATGGTCTCTATTTCACAATAATCATTTATATTATGAGAAAGATCAAGCACTTTTGTAGAATTGTGTTCTGCTGAGAAGGAGGTGTGTCCCTCTTTAAGACGTCTTTGAGAATGTTTAACTCCAACCAGGTTTGACCCTTATGTGACCGTGGGAACCTATTGAACCGAAATGACCGTTATGTTTTTACAACTGATTTGAAGATTTCTTTGTTGTCTGGTCTGAGTATTTAAGGGGAGTGACAAAACAGTACGGGGCAATTCTGTAGTCAGATCAGCCCATAGTGTGGAGTGTATTGTATCTCATATGCTCCATACTATGTATCTTTCTGTAATCAGGTATATTATTATTTACTCAAAAATGTAATTGTGTTGAACACATTGTGCCCATAGAGCACATTGTATAGTTGTTTGTGCTACTACCTGCACACATTGGCTAGTTAAGTTTATTCTCTAAAACACCTGAGTGCTTTGCTATGCATTTTAGAACATGTGTCTTAAATTAGAATAACTGTTACATGTGTGACTATGTTAAATTTGTTTGTCTCCTGTGTGGATCACGTGGTTGTTGCCCATATGGCTACAGTGTCTGTGCAGGAGCAAAGTTGCCAGGCGGTTACAATGTGATTTGCAACTGCATTTTTCTTTCTAAATTGGCTTCTGATTGTTTCATTATGTAATTGACATGATACAATTATACCTGACTAATAATAAATTGTTATATTTGATGTATTCTAAACTCGTCTGAAATCATTATTAGTAGTAAACTGTGAGGAGGCTTTTGTTACCGCAAATTTATGGCTAGTATAGGTCAAACTGAAGGCTCGAGAATGATAGGAGCAGTAGGCACATCATCGGAGACCTTCTGATTTCTGTCTATCACTGCTGTTAGCAAGTTGTATGGGAAAAGACTAAATAAACTACACTTTTGTCATAAGCAAGCAGTAGGCGGCAGGGAAAACATGTATTAGTCTACCTACATCCTCTGACTAGCATCAGAATGGCGAGTTTGTGATCGTAAGATCCACGTGAAGCTAGCGAGAGACTTAAAAGAGACATTAGGTCCCCAGTGAACGGATAATTGAAAGTATAGTGAGTCCAGAATAATCAAATATCAAAATTGATACATAATCAACATTTGTGATCAGTTTTTAAATGGAAACATTGTCTAAATTTAATTATCACGTGAAATTGGAGTCAGATTGAGCATGGAGCTAGACCAGGATTCAAACTAAATCCTGATAGATTCAGAAGTGCAAGTAAAAGACTGAATATGCATTAAACCTTCGACCAGGCCGCTTGATTCTGCTATTTGTGCTGGCGGGTGGATCCTTACAACACCTATGTGCGGATGCTGTTCATTGATTACAGCTCTGCATTTAACACCATCATCCATAACAAACTTATAACCAAACTGAAAAATCTGGGTCTTAACAGTCACTTGAGTGCTTTGCTTTGCTTTTCTGACGATACTACTATCCTAGGACTCATCACTAATGGATATGAGACATCCTACAGAGATGAGGTTAATGCACTCACTCTACATGATAGGTAAAAATTGATAGCCTGAATGCACTGTAAGTTGCTTTGGATAAAAGCGTCTGCTAAATGCATACATTTAAATTTAATTAAATTTCACAGCATGGTGTGCTGATAACAATCTCTCTCTAAACGTCAGCAAGACCAAGGAGATGATTGTGGACTACAGGAAGTCACAGAGAGAGGGTCATGTTCCCATTCACATCAACGGAGAGATAGTAGAGACAGTTAAGAGCTACAAGTTCCTTGGCATTCACATCACGGAGGATCTTTCCTGGAGCTTTCACTTAGAGACCATAGTGAGATAAGCCTGTCAGCGTCTCTACTTCCTGTGGAGACTGAAGAAGGTTTGGCATCTCCTCTAAAATCATGTCAAACTTCTATCGCTGCACTTTAGAGATCATTCTGATCGGCTGCATCACTTTATGGTACAGAAACTGCTCTTCTTCAGACCGCAAAGCTCTTCAGCGAGTGGTGAGAACAGCAGAGCTCATTATTCATTATTCATTCATTATTAAACATAAACTCCCAGTCTTACAGGACCCAGTCACAAGTTCATCAAACAACCGCAGTAAGAATATTTCATCAAGCACGGTGAGTAATGGCTTCTCCTACAATTGTTATTTGCACCTCTTGCCACATGTACAGTTTATCTATCTCTGTCGCTGATGAGGGATTCACATGTGATAAATGCAGGGAAACAGTTAGGCTGACAGAGAAGATTTCAGAATTAGAGACACGCATCCAAACTTTAATTGAGGACAGTAAGAATGTTAGGGCTCTAGATATGGCTTTGGATGCGTCTAGCTCAGGGACTCCTGTACATTGTCCGGTTCCAGCAGAGCCCCTGCAGCAGGGCAACTGGGTGACGGTGAGGCAGCGTAGTCGTGGGTCAAAACACCGCTCTTCTGTTCCGATCAAAACATTAAACAGGTTCTCCCCACTCAGTGCTGCACCCACTGAGAAACCTGATGAAAGTGCTCTAGTTATTGGCGACTCTATTGTACGGAACGTGAATATAGAGACACCAGCCACCATAGTCAAATGTTTACCGGGAGCCAGAGCGCCTGACATCTTGGCAAATTTAAAAGTGCTGGCTAATGCTAAACGTAAATACAGTAAGATTGTTATTCATGCCGGCGCTAATGATGTTCGACTTCGCCAGTCGGAGATCACTAAAAATAACATTAAAGAGGTGTGTGACCTTGCAAGCACGATATCAGACACTGTAATATGCTCTGGTCCCCTTCCTGCTTACCGTGGTGATGAGATGCATAGCAGATTGTCATCACTCAATGGCTGGATGTCTAAGTGGTGCCCACAGAATAACATAGGTTATATAGACAATTGGACGAGCTTTTGGGGCAGACCTGACCTGTTTAAAAGAGATGGTCTTCATCCCTCCTGGGGTGGCGCCACTCTTCTGTCTAGAAATATGGCAAATAGTCTTAGTGTTTATACTTGACTAACTGGGGCCCAGGTCAGGGAGCAGACAGACTGGCTAAACTGACCGTCTGCTAGCTGCCTCCCATCACAGAGGTCAGTTAATTCTCAGCACATAGAGACTCTTTCACCTAGATATCACACTATAGAGACTGTGTCTGTTCCACGAACTAGAAAATACAAAAAACGTCCAAACCAAGTTAAGGTTAACAATTTAATTGAGGTTCAACAAATAAAAAACAAATGCAATATGGATAAACAAATGATAAAGATTGGCTTATTGAATATCAGATCCATTTCTACGAAAACACTTTTTGTAAATAATATGATAACTGATCATAATATAGATGTGCTCTGCTTGACAGAAACCTGGCTAAAACCTGATGATTACATTATTTTAAATGAGTCCACCCCCCAAGATTATTGTTATAAACATGAGCCGCGTCTAAAAGGCAAAGGGGGAGGAGTTGCTTCAATTTATAATAACGTTTTCAGGATTTCTCAGAGGGCAGGCTTCAAGTATATCTCGTTTGAAGTAATGGTGCTTCATATAACATTATCCAGAGAAACCAATGTTAATGATAAATCCCCTGTTATGTTTGTACTGGCTACTGTATACAGGCCACCAGGGCACCATACAGACTTTATTAAAGAGTTTGGTGATTTTACACTCGAGTTAGTTCTGGCTGCAGATAAAGTCTTAATAGTTGGTGATTTTAATATCCATGTCGATAATGAAAAAGATGTATTGGGATCAGCATTTATAGACATTCTGAACTCTATTGGTGTTAGACAACACGTTTCAGGACCTACTCATTGTCGAAATCATACTCTAGATTTAATACTGTCACATGGAATTGATGTTGATAGTGTTGAAATTATTCAGCCAAGTGATGATATCTCAGATCATTATTTAGTTCTGTGTAAACTTCATATAGCCAAAATTGTAAATTCTACTTCTTGTTACAAGTATCGAAGAACCATCACTTCTACCACAAAAGACTGCTTTTTAAGTTATCTTCCAGATGTATCCGAATTCCTTAGCATATCCAAAACCTCAGAACAACTTGATGATGTAACAGAAACTATGGACTCTCTCTTTTCTAGCACTTTAAATACAGTTGCTCCTTTACGCTTAAGAAAGGTTAAGGAAAACAATTTGACACCATGGTATAATGAGCATACTCGCACCCTAAAGAGAGCAGCCCGAAAAATGGAGCGCAGCTGGAGGAAAACAAAACTAGAGGTATTTCGTATTGCTTGGCGGGAAAGTAGCATATCCTACAGAAAAGCATTAAAAACTGCTAGATCTGATTACTTTTCTTCTCTTTTAGAAGAAAACAAACATAACCCCAGGTATTTATTCAATACAGTGGCTAAATTAACGAAAAATAAAGCCTCAACAAGTGTTGACATTTCCCAACACCACAGCAGTAATGACTTTATGAACTACTTTACTTCTAAAATCGATACTATTAGAGATAAAATTGCAACCATTCAGCCGTCAGCTACAGTTTCGCATCAGACAGTGCACTATAGACCCCCTGAGGAACAGTTCCACTCATTCTCTACTATAGGAGAGGAAGAATTGTATAAACTTGTTAAATCATCTAAACTTACAACATGTATGTTAGACCCTATACCATCTAAGCTCTTAAAAGAGGTGCTTCCAGAAGTCATAGGTCCTCTTCTGACTATTATTAATTCCTCATTGTTATTAGGATATGTCCCCAAAACCTTCAAACTGGCTGTTATTAAGCCTCTCATAAAAAAGCCACAACTTGACCCCAGAGAACTAGTTAATTATAGACCAATCTCGAATCTCCCTTTTCTGTCCAAGATACTAGAAAAGGTGGTATCCTCACAATTATATTCCTTCTTAGAGAAAAATGGTATATGTGAGGATTTCCAGTCAGGATTTAGACCGTATCATAGTACTGAAACTGCTCTCCTTAGAGTTACAAATGATCTGCTCTTATCATCTGATCGTGGGTGTATCTCTCTATTAGTTTTATTGGATCTTAGTGCTGCGTTTGACACAATTGACCACAACATTCTTTTGCATAGACTTGAACACTTTGTTGGCATCAGTGGAAGTGCATTAGCATGGTTTAAATCATACTTATATTTTTCCATCTCAAAAATATATCTAAATTACGGCCTATGCTCTCAATGTCAAATGCAGAAATGTTAATCCATGCATTTATGACTTCAAGGTTAGACTATTGTAATGCTTTATTGGGTGGTTGTTCTGCACGCTTGGTAAACAAACTACAGCTAGTCCAAAATGCAGCAGCAAGAGTTCTTACTAGAACCAGGAAATATGACCATATTAGCCCGGTCCTGTCCACACTGCACTGGCTCCCTATCAAACATCGTATAGATTTTAAAATATTGCTTATTACTTATAAAGCCCTGAATGGTTTAGCACCTCAGTATTTGAATGAGCTCCTTTTACATTATACTCCTCTACGTCCGCTACGTTCTCAAAACTCAGGCAATTTGATAATACCTAGAATATCAAAATCAACTGCGGGCGGCAGATCCTTTTCCTATTTGGCGCCTAAACTCTGGAATAACCTACCTAACATTGTTCGGGAGGCAGACACACTCTTGCAGTTTAAATCTAGATTAAAGACCCATCTCTTTAACCTGGCATACACATAACATACTAATATGCTTTTAATATCCAAATCCGTTAAAGGATTTTTAGGCTGCATTAATTAGGTAAACTGGAACCGGAACACTTCACATAACACCGTACTTTCTACATCATTAGAAGAATGGCATCTACGCTAATATTTGTCTGTTTCTCTCTTGTTCCGAGGTCACCGTGGCCACCAGATCCAGTCTGTGTCCAGATCAGAGGGTCACTGCAGTCACCCGGATCCAGTACGTATCCAGACCAGATGATGGATCAGCACCTAGAAAGGACCTCTACTGCCCTGAAAGACAGCGGAGACCAGGACAACTAGAGCCCCAGATACAGATCCCCTGTAAAGACCTTGTCTCAGAGGAGCACCAGGACAAGACCACAAGAAACAGATGATTCTTCTGCACAATCTGACTTTGCTGCAGCCTGGAATTGAACTACTGGTTCCGTCTGGTCAGAGGAGAACTGGCCCCCCAACTGAGCCTGGTTTCTCCCAAGGTTTTTTTCTCCATTCTGTCACCGATGGAGTTTCGGTTCCTTGCCGCTGTCGCCTCTGGCTTGCTTAGTTGGGGTCACTTCATCTACAGCGATATCATTGACTTGATTGCAAATTAAAACAGACACTATTTCAACTGAACAGAGATGACATAACTGAATTCAATGATGAACTGCCTTTAACTATCATTTTGCATTATTGAGACACTGTTTTCCAAATGAATGTTGTTCAGTGCTTTGGCGCAATGTATTTTGTTTAAAGCACTATATAAATAAAGGTGATTGATTGATCTATCATCCTGCTCATCACCTGTTTGCCACACTGCCATCTGGCAGACGTTTCCGATCCATCCGTTCACTGACAACCAGACTGAAGAACAGCTTCTATCTTCAAGCCATCAGACTACTTAACAATCAGCTGTCCTCCATCTAACAAAAAAAAAAAAAAAAAAAACAGAATACACAATGGTCTTATGTTTACTTTCATTGTACTTGCACTGCCACTTTTTTTAATATTCCTTCATGTTGCTCTGTGACATGCTATAGTGACTTTTTGGACATTGCTCTACTCAGGAATACATCTGAATGTGTGCTGCTCTTAAGTTTATTTATTGCATATAATGCTCTGTCCATGTCTTTCTGTCTATGGGCACTGTAGTCACTCAAGAACCTCAGTGCTCTCCACGTATGACTATGTCTTTTATGTCTTGTTATTGTCACTGTATGTCTGAGACTTGTCACAAGCATTTCAATGACCAGTTTTCCCCAGTGTTAACTATGCAAATGACAAATAAATGCCGCTTGACTCTTGTCTTTAAATTGTTTTTTCAACCGTCATCAGGGCTGCTTTGTTATCTGTAGTTGTTTTCCTCTGAGCTCATGCACTTGATGGGTGTATTTGATCATTTTACAGATTTTTGCTGTTTTTGCTCTGTTGTTAAAAGGTTTAAAATGCGTGACAGCTGCGTTCTGTTCAGTGTTGCTGTCACTGATCGTTTGGTCCTCAAGTCTTGTGTGTAATAGTTACATACTCAAGAAATTAGCAAACATTAACATACACTGGACTGAACTTTTAATTCCTGCTTTTGACAAGACAAAAAAAAAAAAAAATAAATACCTGTCTGTGCATACAGATATATCCTGAAAGACAGAAAAAAAACTACTCACATTTAAGTTGCAATTTAATTTAATTTAAAAATCTATTTAATAATTTAATTTAATAATTTAATAAACTGCGTCCGTCTACATTTCAGGCTGCAAAGCAACAAAATGTGATTATTTTAAAGTGGGCTGATTCTTTATAGTACACAAGAGAAAATAATAGTTGAATTTATACAAATGACTCTGCTCAAAAGTTTTAATACATTACAAAATGTAATTTTATTCCTGTGATGCAAAGCAGAGTTTTCTTCATCATTACTCCAGTTTTCAGTGTCACATGATCTTTAAGAAATCATTACAATTTATTTGACTCTCAAGAAACATTTCTGATTATTATCAATGTTGAAAACAATTTTACTGCTTCATATTTTGTGTGGAAATGAAGATGCACTTTTAATGAACAATATTTATTTGCATTTATTAAATGTATTAATTAAATGTGTTAATGCATTTATTAAATAAAAATCATTTTAAATATCTTCAGTCACTTTTTGTCACTTTCATACATGATGAAATAAATTATAAATTTCGTTCTCTTTTTTAAATATTAATGTTTGAGTGGTATCATTGTTTCCACAAAAAAATATTAAGCAGCAAAACTGTTTATAACATTGATAATAATCAGAAATGTTTATTGGGCAGCAGATCAGCATATTAGAACGATTTCTGAAGGATTGTGACACTGACACTTTGTAAACAACAACAGATTTATAAACGTTTCTAATGACAAATGTTGCGGCTCAAATCAAGCAGAGTGCTAACAGTGAATCACAATTAAAAACAGTACTGTAACAGCAGACATGTAGCACGTCACAGTACAGTCTATTATATAATTACAGCACAACCGTTGTGAATTTATGACAGCACTACCAATCTCAAATTCTTCGAGTAATACGTTACAGCGCTGATTCTGCTCACGTTTGGTGCTTTGAATCATTTGAACACTTTAACTGTCCTACAGATGGCAACGCGAGCTCGTGCAGCGCTCTCAGGACCATTGCGTCCATTATTTAGCTTAAGGCCATTTGTGCGATTTCAATCTTCATGCAGTAACCAACCTTAACACACCCCTAAAAAAAAATAAACAACTTGGATCTATGCGAATCACATGGGTCATTCCTCAGAGGTCGGAAAATATGGAAATCACAGAAAAAGGATCAAACACTCACTGATGCTGCAGAAGGAAAAACCATGCATCAAGAGCCGTGTGTGTAAACCTTTGAACGTGTACATTTGTGTACATTTTTCTTATTTTGCCTAAATATATATATATTTTTTTAATTTAGCACTGCACTTCAGAAGCTACAGAACATACATGTTTCCCAGAAGACAAAATTTGTTCAGTTTATCCTGATCTTCAAATTCAAAAAGTTTTCACACGCCTGCTCTTAATGCATCGTTTTTAGAGAGAACTGAGATTTGGATTGAAGAACTGAATTGGGAGAGAGAGACACCAGAGTTTGAAGAGACAGTGTCATACATGGATTGACTCCTTGTGGTTGGGGAGGAACACAGAGAGAGGCGAAGAAGGGAATGGAGGAGGAGCATAGGCTTGAGGCACTGGTGGAGGCAGCCTCATGCCAGCATCTGTTACAGGAGCTGCAGGACACAGAAAGATGTAGAGAGAGATGGAGGAAAAGACTGAACAGAGGAGGGAGGAGAAAGAGGTTTTGCAGCGGTGGAATCTGGAGCACGGCTCAGACTCGCTGATGGCTCTAATGACTGTTTTGGAGGACAAAGAGACGTACAAAGAATAAATGTGCGCTTTGGTTATTAACGGGTGAAACTGTACGTGTGCATTAATCAGCGCTTGTCTCAGCCCCAAAATGTCCACTTTTTTATTGGAGGAATGGTTGCTATGACTGAGACAAAAGAGGACACTGGTGAGTGAAAAGGATGTCTTTCTGGCAGGGCAAGCAAAGTCATCAAGCTAAAAACTTCGGCTGGACCTGATGGGTAAGGAGTAGCTTTGGGGCCAGTGGGTTATGATTATGGAAAAAAAAATAATAAAAAAAAAAAAAAAAAAAAAAAATAATAATAATAATAATAATAATAATATATATATATATATATATATATATATATATATATATATATATATATATATATATATATATATATATATATATATATATTAGTGGCGGGCATAGATTATTTTTTTTTTAATCTAGATTAATCTCACTGTGATCTTGAAATTAATCTAGATTAAAATGGCTCATTCAAATTCTGCCGAAGGCATTCAGAATATGTGTGCTACCCAAATAACATGACAAACAGTAAGTCTTTGAGAAGTGGTTTATCAAGCTAGGTGGTGCATTAGAAAAGGGGCTCATCTCCTGTTTCCAAAATGCATCACAATGTGCTTGAAAAAGTTGTAAACTAAATCCACATTGCACAAGGTGCAAACAACCTTACGCCTGTTTCACACCAATGTTTAAGTTTTTTTCAAGTTTGTAGGTGTCAAGGTACAGAAACCAAATAATTAAATGTAAAATAGCACTGGATAGTCTTCAATGTAAAAATGAAATATACAATCAAACCTACATTTATTCAGACACTTTCACCATTTCTCAAATTATTACAGTTTTGCTATATCAAAAATTATATCTGGTGTCTGAATAATTTTTGGTTTGACTGTTAAAACTACAAAGTAATTTAGTCAAGAGCAGTGAGTGATTTTCTTTAATTTTCTTTGATTAACATTGCAGCAGCCAGTCGCTAAATTAGGCGTGGTCACTTTAAGAGACGATGAAAGCATCCAATATAATACACATCCCATTTTTTTCCTCAACTGTTTACTTTCACTTCAGAAATAACTGACAGTTTTTTCGAGCATAATTTCCAAGGTGTATGTATTTGTCGGCACAAGAGAAAAAAAAAATCGATGTTCAAGTGTTTGGGCCTTTCTCTGCGTGAGCCCTGAACACCAGAACACCGCGAGTACTGAATTGGGCTCTTTCACATCTTTCTGTTTGTTCAAACTGCGATTTGTATTTGTTCGTTCAGGTGCAGGAGGGACTTTGGAGAGAACTTCGCAGAAGAGAGCTCGGTTCAGTGTCGCTGTCCGTGATACGTGGCTCTCTCTCTCTCTCTCTCTCTCCGCACCGAATACAGCGCTTGTTAATGTTTAAATCAAAAAGCGGTAAGGCTCAAAAACATGTGAAAAAGATGAGCTTTCGTGACGATGCGCAGCAGTGGCCCGTCAACTGTCCTGAGCATCTTTTTAGGCTGTCCTCAGCGAGTCAGTTATATAAAATATCAAGGTGAAAGTCATCATAGCTTGCTTAGTATAGACCATAGACTGTAAAAAAATATGGACGTAGTGTCTGTGACGTCACCCATAGTCTCCCTAATAGCGGTTTTGAAGCTCAAAGTGTGCAGAGCGGGCCGTCGCCATCTTGGCAGCGCGTCACCACGCGACTCTCCCGGATATTTGAAAATGGGCAAAAGGCGGGAGCTGATTGCTGAAGCCACGCCCACCTAGCGCGACAGCATTGTCAGCAGCGGCAATCCACCTGTCACTCAAGTGGCCACGCCCTTAATTAAGCAGAACTTTAAGCCTTAATATAATTTAAACGGATAAGTTGTAAAAAAAATTCACCCCCCTCACAGTTGTCATAAAGGGCAAAATTAGCTATATAGACCAAAATCATTTTTTGAACCAGGCTGTAAACATGTTTTTTTCTGCTGTAAAGTTGGGCATTTTAACATGGGGAGTCTATGGGACTGACTATGGGATATACATATATACATACACATATGTATATAATATGTATGAATTAGCGTGTTAATTGAATTAACTATAAGAATGCGTTACACCTGTGCTAAACTGGTTGATCATTCTGAACAAGCTCCTCCCAAATGTTGTTAATAAAACCATTATTTTAAAACAATTTAATGTAGATCTGCATCATTCACGCACATGTTCAGTACGTCAGTATTAGTGTTTGACATACTTGAGTATCTGCAGTTTATAGTTTAAATCCTGAAGTTTGTGTTTGAGCAGCTGGACTCCTGATTGCCCTGGGTGATTGTAGCTCAGATCCAGCTCTCTCAGGTGTGAGGGGTTTGAACTCAGAGCTGAAGACAAATAACCACAGCCTTCCTCTGTCACCATACAGCCAGACAACCTACAGACACACAAACACAGAGACAGATCAACTACAGACACACACAAATCATCTACAGACACACACACACACACACCATACACACACAGACACACACACACATTGTGATCAGTTGACTGTAAATGATCTCTTACATGTTCTTTATACCTCAGTATCTGCAGCTGACAGTTTGGACTCTTCAGTCCATCAGAAATAAACTTTACACCAGAGTCCTGCAGATCATTGTTCCTCAGATCCAGCTCTCTCAGGACACAGTTTGAAGATTGTAGAGCTGAAGACAATCTCTCACAACACTGAGCAGTGAGATTACAGCCAGCAAGACTGAAAGAGACAAGAACACACACCAACAGTCAGATCATCTACAGACACACACAGACACACACAGACACACACACACACAAACAGTCAGATCATCTATACACACATACACACACACACACAGTCAGATCATCTACAAACATCATCATCTTGGATTTTGTTTGTAATTCCTTTGATGGTTTAACTTTTTGTTTATCTTGTTTAAGTTCAGAAACCAGTCTGATACACCTGTGGAAAGAATGATGTACTGGCATTGGTGAAATAAACATGCAAATGGATGTTGTCTCAAGGTGTTTTAACTGACATCCCATTGTGATGCTCCCCCTACGAATAAGCAGTATCCTAAGAGTCTTTTACATGGTCCTTCGAGCCGGAGTTGAGCATTCCAATGGACCAAGAGCAACATACTAACCAATGCCATGTACCACCTCGGCGAGAATCTTCAAGACAGACCAAGCCTCCAGTCTATCTTGAGGACTATGAGACTACCTTACCGCCCTCAAAGCCTCCTCGAGCCAGTCAGTCAGTTTCCTCAGCTCCAGTCCAAAGCAGTATTGAATATGCCAGAGAGAGTCATTCTGAACCTTGTGACCCTGTCTTACTGGAAATGAAGCAGTTAAAGGAGTTTGTAATGGAATTAGGCCGAAGTGTGAAGCAGATAAATTCCAAAGTGAATCGGATGTGTTCTTCAGGAAGTTCTTGGTCATCTGAAGAAGGTAGCAAGAATTTATCTGCACCGCCCTCACCTGATAAGGATTCTCTCGTCCCTTGTACGGTGACTGATTCAGCTGCAGCATTAGCTCAAGAACTCAGAGTTCATCTACAGGAACAACATCATGGGAAAGTTAGTTCCGAGTTAAAGTCACTGCCATGTGTGAGTAGAGCGTCCTCTTTTCCTTCACCTCCTTCTATGGTGCTGACTCCTCAATCCCATTTGGCTCCTGATTTGAATGTTTCACACGTAAATCAAGTCCCTACTGATGTGAACGTTGTTAGCCATCCAGTGTCAAGGCAACTACTTGCAGATCGAAGCCCTTATGCTCCTCATTTGTATACTTTGATGGGAAGTTCACAGTATCCGGCAAGTCAGTTCATGGCCCCTGATTTGCATGCTCTAAACCCTTGGGTGGATCCGTATCATCAGTTATCAGGACAGTCTCATGCATCTAGACCTGCAGTGCAGCCACCAATCCCTCCTTGTGCTATGAATCCACCATTGTTTGGCCCAGTTTATCCTGGTTTTTGGCCACCAGTACCAGGTCCTTTGTATCCAAGCCATTTGTCAGTTCCTATGAATGCTGTTCACCAAGCACAAGATTGCCAGGGTTTTATGTCATCTCAGTATCCACCATTTTCACAGCCAGCTTTGCATAATTCGGTGGTTAGATCTGACCCTCCTTTTAGTCAATTACCTGTTCCTTCTACATATTTGGCATCTGGCACGATTACACCATCTGTACCCATTACAGCTCAAAGTGGAAATATGACCACTTGTGTCCAGCAGGGGAATCAAGATGTTCAGTCTTCACTACCATTAGCTATGCCCAGTTTACCTTTACCTCCTCTTGTGAGACCTATTGTGCAACAACAAAGTAACAAGATACAAGAGAATAATCCTATACCTTGTGTTTCTCAGTCTTCAGTTCAACAGCCTGTTTCAAGTTCTCAAACAGGATATGAGCCAAGAGCCCAAGTAAGCTATCCTCCATAATATCTTCTCGAATTGAAGGTCCTTCGTTTCCATATCTTTATTAGGAGGATCCTAAATAATTCATAATGTTAAAGGTGGCTCTGGAGAATTTACTACCCCCAGATGAGACTGAGCAGTACAAATTCCATATTCTCCTAGACCATTTAAAATTAGATTCAGCACGCAACTTAGTTTTGGCTTTTTCTAACCATCCTCTGCCATTCAGTGCAGCGTGGGCAGCCCTCCAGCAGAAATATGGTCAGCCACATCAACTAGTTTTGAGAGGAATTGCTGAGATTATGGGCCTCCCAACCATTAAAACGGGTGATTCACAAGCTTTCAGTAGCTTAGCAGTTCGTATTCGTGCCTTGGTGGGGATGTTACAGTCCTGGGGTGAAGGTGAAGGAGCAGCAGAGCTGGCCTGTGCTTCTCATGTACAGAAAATATTGAGTAAACTCCCCCCTGAACAAGTTGCTAATTACATCCTGCATAGTAGAGCCACTCGACCAGGAGAACCCAATAACTTGGTGAATTTCTCTTCATGGCTGCAAGAGGAAGCAGACTGTCAAGCAATAGTAGGACAAGTCGGTGTTGTCCGGCAGAAACCTAATGACCATTACCAGATGGGGAGGAAACTAAGGCAGTACCAACTACAACTATTATTCATGGAGTAAGTGGTGTTCCAGTAGAAAAGATCAGTGATTCTTTTAGTCCCGTCCAAAATTCCAGTTTTGAGGGAAAGGAGTTTCTGAGGTTCCCATGTCCATTCTGTAAAAGTGATGATCATCACCTCAGTAGATGCCAAGCTTTTAGCCTGCTTGATCTGGAGAATATGAGAAAATGGATTAAAGAGCATCATTGCTGTTGGAGATGTGGCAGGGCTCATCAGGCCTCTCGTGTGACCTAAAGAAAGGCTGTCCGAAATGTAAAGGTAAACACATGGGAATTCTACATGAGGTTAATCAGAAGAAGCCAGACTCTGGTGTTTTCTTGTTTAGTCGCCCAAGCTGTTCCCCAAGAGTTGTACTGAAAGTAGTTAAAGACCTGCTGAGCCATAATGGTAGATGTATGGAGACTTATGCCTTCTTAGATGACGGTTCTGAAAGGACAATGCTCTACCTCTAGCAGCACAGCAACTTGGATTGAAGGGCAGAGCTGAATCATTGGTGCTAAGAACTGTGCATCAAGACACAGAGGTCCTGAGAGGAGCCAGTGTAAACTTTACATTTTGTCCAGCAAATTCTCATAAGAAATATCAGATCCAAGGGGCTTTCATTGCACAGGGATTGGGCCTTCCTGAGCAATCCTATCCCATTTCTAGCCTTCTAAAACGATTCAACCATCTAAAGGGACTTCCACTGGAAACATTTAATAAAGTCCAGCCTATGCTTTTGATTGGTGCTGATCAATCGTATCTTATAGCTCCAGTGGAGAAGGTTCGTCTTTGCCCTCATGGGGGACCAGTCGCAGTTCATACCAGATTGGGATGGGCTCTTCAAGGTCCAGTATCGTCCGCTCAATCAAATGAGACTGAAACCCAGTGTCTGTTTCTTTCTGGAGTTTCCATTACCTCTCAACTCCAACAGGATGTAGAGCGGTTATGGCAAGTGGACGTGTTTCCCTATAAGAGTGAAAAGACCATTATACGGTCCAAACAAGACAAGTATGATATGTAAATATGCCACTCCTCTACTTCGTTTAAAGCATGCACCCTTGTTCAATGCTCCTAAAGTGGCAGTTATGTCATCCCTCCAATGGACAGAGCGCCAACTGACATGAAATCCAGAGCAGGCCCTTATCTATGAAGGAGAGATTCAAAAACTGGTTGATTCTGGTTATGTGAGAAAGTTGAGTCATGAAGAAGCCTTTCAAAGTAGTGAGTCCTGGTTTGTACCTCACCATCTCGTAAAGCATAATGGAAAGAATCGAATAGTGTTTAACTGTTCCTATATGTATAAAGGAGAATCACTGAATGCTCACCTACTGCCTGGTCCGACCTTAGGGTCATCCTTATTAGGTGTACTCCTTCGTTTTAGGGAACGTCCTGTGGCCATTAGTGGTGATATTAAGTCCATGTTTCATCAAGTTTGTCTGTTGCCTTCTGATAAACCTCTCTTGCGTTTTCTGTGGCGAAGCATGAGACTGGATAAGCCAGCTGATGTTTATGAATGGCAAGTTTTGCCATTTGGAAGTACCTGTAGCCCTTGCTGTGCGGTTTATGCTTTGCAAAAGCATGTAAGAGCTCTACCAGAGGATTGTGAAGATGTTAAGGAGTCTATCACCAAGGCTTTTTATGTTGATAACTGTCTACAAAGTGTAATGGACATCCAGACAGCAAAGGAGTTGGTTGGGAAGTTACAGACCCATTTGAGAGATGGAGGCTTTGAAATTCGACAGTGGGCAAGTGATGTTTCAGAGGTGGTGGAAGATCTGCCCAGCGACGCAAAGTCTGCCCACACTGAACTTTGGTTAAGTCAAGACTGTTCAGATCCTAGTGAAGGCATGCTGGGACTAATTTGGCACTGTGCCAGAGATACCCTCGGTTACAAACATCGTCCTGTTGCTTATGATTCTCTTACCTTGCACAATGTTTATAGGGTCCTTGCAAGTCAATATGACCTATAGGGTTCCTTTTACCACTAGAGCCAAAGTCCTGCTTCAACAAATGTGGAGTAAAGGAAGACAATGGGATGATCCTGCACTACCTGAAGATATTAAGAAGGCCTGGGTAGCATGGGAGAGTGAACTTCCTGCTATCACATCCTTTGAACTACCAAGAACGTATGGTCCTGTTGATCTTGATGGAAATTCCCTTAGGAGGGAGTTGCACGTATTTTGTTACGCCTCAGAATTTGCTTATGGGTCAGTGGCCTACTTAAGGACTATCAATCAGTAGAGTGAAGTTCTAGTCTCCTTTGTGTTGGCCCGATCCAGAGTTGCACCTCGTAAGTCAATTTATATACCTCGTCTAGAATTGTGTGCTGCCCTCACTGGGGTTCAATTGGCAAATCTGTTGCAGAGGGAACTTGATCTGCTTATTCAACAAACAATATTGTGGTCTGATTCGATGACAGTACACAACTGGATTCGTTCGGAGACTTGCCGCTATAAAGTATTTGTTGCAAACCGTATTACTGAAATCTTAGAGTACTCTGCTCCTGATCAATGGCGTTATGTTAATACCACTAGCAATCCAGCTGATGATATCACTAGGGACAAGAATCTGACTGATCTAACCAAACCTAATCATTGGACTCGAGGCCCTTCTTTCCTTTATTCTGACCCTGATCAGTGGCCAAAATTCCCTGGTATGACTGAAAACTCTGATGCTACAGAGTTAAGGAAGACTCTGTTCTGTGGCCTTACGGATGTTGAAGATAACTTTGTGAATCTTGATGTTCAGCAATACAAGTTGTGGAATGAGCTTGTTGAAGCTGTGGCAGTTAACTCTTTGCTGGACAAGGCTCAGATTGAACTTCTCCTGTTGCGACAGGCTCAGAGGAAAGACTTTGCAGAGGAGTATGGCGCATTGCAAATTGGTAAAAGTGTTCCATCTAGTAGTTGATTGTACAATCTTGCACCTGAGTTCGATCCCATTCCTGAAGTTATTAGAGTATGAGGGCGACTTCGACATAGTCAAGAACTGGCTTTTGATACCATTCATACAATTATTCTTTATTCGAAAAACTCTATCGTCCAACTTTTGATTGCAGCTGTAGATGCCAAATTGGGTCATCCTGGAGTAGATAGAGTTTATGCTCATCTTAGGCACTACTACTGGATTCTAAAAGGTAGACAAGCTGTGAAGAAATATCAAAGAAAGTGTCTGGAGTGTGCAAAATGGAAAGGAAAACCAATAGTTCCTAGGATGGCTGATCTTCCTCCACCTAAGCTCAATCTGTTCAAACCTCCCTTCTGGTCCACAGGAATGGACTGTTTTGGGCCATTTGTGATCAAGTCTGGTCGTAAGACTGAGAAGCGATGGGGATTACTTTTCAAATGTCAGACCACTAGATGTGTTCATTTAGAACTGCTGACTAGTCTTTACACTGATAGTTTTTTAATGGCACTCCGTCGTTTTGTAGCTCGAAGAGGACAACCTTATGAAGTGATCTGTGATCAAGGAACTAATTTTCATGGGGGTGAAAGTGAACTGAAAAGTGCCTTTGACCAATTAAGTCCAGTCTTGCAAGAAAAACTGTCGAATCATCAGATCAAATTAACCTATAATCCTCCTTATGCTCCACATTTTGGAGTAACGTGGGAGAGGGAAATCCGATCCATCAAGGGTTCACTTCGATCTGTTTTAGGAGGTCCAGTAGTTACTGAGGAGGTTCTAACAACTGTATTGGTGGAGGTTGAAGAAATATTGAATTCCAAACCTTTAGGATAGGTCTCTTCTAGTGCTGATGATTTGGATCCTTTTACTCCTAATTTGCTTCTAATGGGGCGGCGGGATGCTTCGTTACCCCAAGTGATTTATGCAGATTCTAATACTTTATATCAGAGAAGATGGAGACATAGCCAGGTTCTGGCGGATCAATTTTGGACCAGTTTTATTAGGAATTATCTGCCAAATCTACAAATTCGCCCAAAAATGGCAGCAAGATCGAGGTAACCTGAAAGATTCTGATGTAGTCATGATCTTGGACCCTCGACTTCCCCGTGCTTTATGGCCCATTGGTAAAGTATTAAAGACTTTATTGGGCAAGGATGGCCGTGTTAGAGTTGCTGAGATAGAAATCAAAGGGAAATCTTATGTTCGTCCTGTTAGCCGGCTTATTCCTTTACCCTCTATTAAGGATTAGTCTTGAGTATTATGTCATTGTGATTTTCTAGAATTTAAAATATGATGTCATATTTTGGGGCGGCTTTGTTGAAAAACCCATGACAAAGTAATTGTAGCTCCACCCACTGTTGATAGCTGCACCCTATTCTGACTCCAATTAAGGGCCTTTAAAAAGGGTTGCTTTAGAGCAGCAATCAGTTCACTCCTTGTTAACTGCTCTGGATTCTTTCATATGGTGTTGTGGCTTTGTACATATGTAAGTTTATTGTTTTTGTATGGTTTGGATTTTGTTTGTAATTCCTTTGATTGTTTAACTTTTTGTTTATCTTGTTTAAGTTCAGAAACCAGTCTGATACACCTGTGGAAAGAATGATGTACTGGCATTGGTGAAATAAACATGCAAATGGATGTTGTCTCAAGGTGTTTTAACTGACATCCCATTGTGATGCTCCCCCTACGATTAAGCAGTATACTAAGAGTCTTTTATACACACACACAGTCAGATCATCTACACACGCACACACACACACACACACAGACACACAGACACACACACACACATTGTGATCAGTTGACTGTAAATGATCTCTTACATGTTCTTAATACCTCAGTATCTGCAGCTGACAGTTTGGACTCTTCAGTCCATCAGAAATAAACTTTACACCAGAGTCCTGCAGGTCATTGTTCTTCAGATCCAGCTCTCTCAGGACACAGTTTGAGGATTGTAGAGCTGAAGACAATCTCTCACAACACTGAGCAGTGAGATTACAGCCAGCAAGACTGAAAGAGACAATAACACACACCAACAGTCAGATCATCTACAGGCACACACACGCAGTCAGATCATCTACACACACACACACACACACACACACACACACACCAACAGTCAGATCATCTACAGGCACACACACGCAGTCAGATCATCTACACACACACACACACAGTCAGATAATCTCCAAACACACACACACACACACACACAGTCAGATCATCTACACACACACACACACACACACACACACACACACACTGTGATCAGTTGACTGTAAATGATCTCTTATATGTTCTTAATACCTCAGTATCTGCAGCTGACAGTTTGGACTCTTCAGTCCATCAGAAATAAACTTTACACCAGAGTCCTGCAGGTCATTGTTCCTCAGATCAAGCTCTCTCAGGACACAGTTTGAAGATTGTAGAGCTGAAGACAATCTCTCACAACACTTAGCAGTGAGATTACAGCCAGCAAGACTGAAAGAGACAAGAACACACACCAATAGTCAGATCTTCTACAGACACACACACACACACACAGTCAGATCATCTACAGACACACACACACACAAACACAGATCATCTACAGACACACAAACACACACACACATGCACGCACACACACACACACACACACACACACACACACACACACACACACACACACACACACACACACATTGTGATCAGTTGACTGTAAATTATCTCTTATATGTTCTTAATACCTCAGTATCTGCAGCTGACAGTTTGGACTCTTCAGTCCATCAGAAATAAACTTTACACCAGAGTCCTGCAGGTCATTGTTCCTCAGATCCAGCTCTCTCAGGACACAGTTTGAGGATTGTAGAGCTGAAGACACAATTTCACAATGCTGTTCTGAGAGACCACAGCCAGAAAATCTAGAAGAGATTAAATACAATTTAAGAAATAACAAAACAATAAAGACATTTACAGAGTGTTGTCAGTTCCCTTTCTAAGGGAACTTCGACAATACGTCATCGACGCTATGGGGAACGCCTCAGGTGTGACAGGTGTCTGAAATCAAATATCAACTCGCAGCAATCATGCTGACCAGTGACAGCCGTGAATCATCAGCTTGAATGATGAGCGTGCGACCGGGATATATAAAAAGGGCGCCTTGAAACCATGACAATATCCTTTCCTCTGAAGGGACTGTTTGGCAGGCAGACCCCGAGGCATGGCTGGGAGACGTATTGTCTCGTTCCCTGTTCTCAGAGAACAAAGGTTACATTTGTAACCTGAGACGTTCCCTTTTGAAGGGAACTTCGACAATACGTCATCGACGCTATGGGGAACGAAATACTTTATTTTACTATATTTTATTTCAGTTGATTTCATCTAAGGCTGTGTCTGTAGTCAGTTGTAGTAGTTCTTGTGTTTCTCTTTTCTTCAGTGATTCTGCTTGTTAACAGCAGCTGTTCATCACTAATTAACAATTATCACTCAATTTATCAGTTAATTACTTAATCGCAATGTACATCTTCTTTCAGTGAACTCAACTGAATTAAGTTCAGAGTACTCATAACTGTTAGTTTTAAAACTTAAATGGTTTAAGGCAATCGGTTTCCTCAAACGGTTGAAGTTAACATAACTTGTCAGGTTTTTAAGGAAATCTTATTACTCATACCAACTGAGTTAAGTTTACTTGTCGGGTTTTACAGTGTAGCTGATATCATGTTTGTGTCTTGATTGAGAGTGAAATGTGTGAATGACAGCTTTACTGATCAATGTGTGGAGCGTCTCTTTGCTGCAGCTGTTGCTGATTTAAAGGGGGGGGGGGGTGAAATGCTATTTCATGCATACTGAGTTTTTTACACTGTTAAAGAGTTGGATTCCCATGCTAAACATGGACAAAGTTTCAAAAATTAAGTTGTACGTTTGAAGGAGTATTTCTGTTCCAAAAATACTCCTTCCGGTTTGTCACAAGTTTCGGAAAGTTTTTTTCGAGTATGGCTCTGTGTGACGTTAGATGGAGCGGAATTTCCTTATATGGGTCCTGAGGCACTTCTGCCGGAAGAGCGTGCGCTCCCGTATAGCAGAGCACTGAGAGCACAACAGACTTCACTGATCAGAGCGAGAGCGTCGAGAAATGTCACAAAAGAAGTGTGTTTTTGGTTGCCAGGGCAAGACAACCCTGCACAGATTACCAAAAGAGAAACAGCATTAAGGGACCAGTGGATGGAGTTTATTTTTACAGAGAATCAACGGAGTTGTGCAAGTGTTTGTGTTTGTTCCCCTGCATTTCGAAGATGCTTGTTTTACAAACAAGGCCCAGGTTGACGCTGGATTTGCACATCGTTTATTTCTTAAGGATAATGCAATCCCAACGAAAAAGGGTCACGATCGTGTGTTGGAACCGCAGGCGGTGAGTAAAACTGCTTCAAATATCTCTGTGTTATTAACTTAGCTATCGGCGTGTAAGCACATCGAGTAAACAACATGCGATGTTGTCATCAAACTGCACGAGTAAAACTGCTTCAAATATCTCTGTGTTATTAACTTAGCTATCAGCGCGTAAGCACATCAAGTAAACAACATGCGATGTGTGTCATCAAACTGCACTTTCCACATGTACAGCTTAAAAAAAAGAAAAAAAAGACGACAAAGTGGAACTTAGTCATTTTCCAAAACAGCTAAGCAAATATATACAGTTTCAGTACATACCACATAGAGAAGCCTTTGCTGATGCTGCTCTTGTTAAATTTCAGCCTCTGGATCTGTGTCACAGCTTCCAGACGCGCTCAACACAAAATCCTACTGGCGCTCGTGATTCTTTAGCTCCGCCCACACGTCACGCCTCTAGGCGCTCGTGTTTTTCCGGGAAAAATCGGTACAGACTATCTTTCTCTTATGAATATAATAAAACTAAAGACTTTTTGGAGTTATGAAGGATGCAGTTCTACTCTATAGGTACTCAAGATTAACAGGATATTGAGTGAAAACGAGCATTTCACCCCCCCCTTTAATGAACCAGTTTCTCATGTGACGGGGTTGTTTTTACCTTTTACTCTAATATCTACTGGATTAAAAACACATGTTGGGACTCCTTTAAGATTCCGGCCTGTTATTTAGGAGAAAATCTCTCATTCAGGAACATTTATTTTAAAGGAGTCAGATTAATTATTAAATATGATCCTTTAGTTGATGATGAAACACTCACAGAGCTTTTCTGCAGTTGATCACAGCTGGTATCAGTCTTCTTCTCCCCTCAGCTGATGTGTTGTATTTCTTGAGGTTCAGTTCATCCAGTGTCTCCTCTGACATCTGAAGCATGTAGGAGATTGTTGAGCAGTGACCAGGAGAGAGTTTCTTCTCTGAGTGTTTGTCTGATTTCACAAACTCCTGAATCTCTCTGGACAGAGTCTGATCTTTCACTTCCAGCAGACAGAGGAACAGATTGATGGACTGATCAGCTGAGAGATAATGACCTCTCTTGATCTTCTCTTTAATGTACCGTGTGGTTCTGCTGATGGTCTCTGAGCTGTTCTCTGTGTGTGTCAGTAGATCCTGTAAGAGTCTCTGATTGGACTCCAGTGAGACGCCCAGCAGGAACCGCAGGAACAGATCCAGACGTCCATTCTTACTCTCAAGAGCTTTATCTACTGCGGATGTTAGTAGATCATACAAAAAGTCTTTATATCTGTAATATCTGAATTCATCCAGTGTTTTCTTGTTCTTTGTTAAACAGCAGTAAAGCAGATAGAAAGCAGCGAGAAACTCCTGAACGCTCAGATGAATGAAGCTGTAGACTTTCCTCTGATGAATCACAGATTCCTGCTTAAAGATCTCAGTGCAAATCCCAGAATACACCGAGGCGTCAGTGACGTCTATGCTGCTCTCAATCAGGTCCTCCTCATAGAACATCACATTGCCCTTCATCAGCTGTTTGAAAGCCACTTCAGCAAGTTTCACAATCACTTCTCTGTCGGACGGCAGGAGTTTCTCTGGATCTCTCTCTTCATACTTCTGCTTCCTCATGTTGATCTGAATCAGCAGGAAGTGGATGAACATTTCAGTCAGAGTTTGAGGGATTTCTGCACTCAGATCTTCTTCCAGGAGCTTCTGAAGCACAGTGGATGAGATCCAGCAGAAGACGGGGATGTGGCACATGATGTGGAGGCTTCTTGCTCTTCTGATGTGTGAGATGATTCTGCTGGCTTGATGCTCATCACTGATTCTCTTCCTGAAATATTCCTCCTTCTGAGGCTCAGTGAATCCCTGAATTTCTGTCAGACGGTGGATGTATTTGGAGGGGATCTGATTGGCTGCTGCTGGTCTGGAGGTGATCCAGATGAGAGCAGAGGGAAGCAGCTCTCCTTTCATCAGCTTTGACATCAACACAGCCACTGATGAAGTCTCAGTCACATCACAAGGTTTCTGAGCGTCTGAAAACATCAGTGTGATTCTGCTTTCATCCAGACCATCAAAGATGAACACAACTTTACACTCCTCATAAATCTGTGAGTCCAGATCTTGAAGTTCAGGATGAAAGTCCAGCAGAAGTCTGTGAAGACTGTACTGATGATCTCGGATCAAGTTCAGCTCTCGAAATGGAAGCACAAACATGAAATCTACATCCCGATTGGCTTTTCCCTCGGCCCAGTCCAGAATGAACTTCTGCACAGAGACGGTTTTTCCGATTCCAGCGATGCCTTTAGTAAGAACAGTCTTGATCTGCTCTTTCTCCTCACATCCTGCTTCAGCGGAGGCTTTAAAGATGTCATTGCAGTAGATTGGAGTGTCTTGTGAGTGTTGTGTTCTGGCTGTTTTCTCCATCTGTAAAACCTCATGTTCTTCATTCACTCCTTCTCTCTCTCCCTCTATGATGTAGAGCTGTGTGTAGATGCTGTTCAGGAGGCTTTCATTCTCCTGAAGTTCCAGTCCCTCAAATAATATCTCATACTTGTTCTTCATGCTGGTTTTGTGCTGCTCTTTGACTCTCTGCAGTTCATCATTCACTGGTTGAGGAGGATCCTGGGCTCGTATCTGATCGTCTCTGATGGGTAACAAACATAAAAACATGTTTGTGAATAAAACATGGAAGGAACAGCAACACATTTAAGAGAGAAGTGTCAGTTTAATATATTCCTGTTATATACAGCATATTTACATTGAAGTACAACACATTTTCTAGAACATTGGCTGCATTTCATCAACATTATATTTGCTACGCTAGCAGTTTTTGCTGTGGTATCAAAATTTAAATTGAGAATTGTAAAATTTAATTGGTATCTAACATGTCGTTGTCAAATAATTGGGAATGCACCGATCATAATTTTTCATGGCCGATTCCGATACCGATATTTTACAAGCAAACTGGCCAATTCCGATACAGATTTCCATTTTTTTTTTATCTTTTAAGCAACAAACAAGAAAGAAGGAAAGTGTGCATAAACAAAACATTTGGTATTTGATAGGCCAAACTTGCTTTTGGCTATTGAAAACAATAACTGTAATCATCTGAAATTAACAGCAGTAACTGCACAATAAGTAGACTACATTCAATACAAACATAGATGGTATAGACATCAGAATTTAGCTTTTGTTTTTGAATTGGGTTGAAACTACAGAGAACTGGCCCTGAATTTAAAGATTAACTGTAAAACATGTGGAATTAAACTGCATAGTTCTACAGTCCAAACAACACAATCAACACACATTCAATAAGATGTTTCTTAATCAGCATTCAGTATTTTAGTTTTTAAATTTGGTTTTAAATAAAAAAAAGGTCTTTACCAGTGTCTTTATTTACAGACTAAATAAAAGTATGCTATATAAATACATTATTGTAAAAAGTTCAAATCAAATAATGTTGGTGCGAATAAAACAAAGATGCAATGTTTTTTTACTTGAGCCAATGAAAAATACATTTATTTTAACTTATTGTCTCAAGTTAAAAAATATAGATGTGAATCATTACCCTAAAATGTTTTAACTGGATGAATGAAACACTTTTTTTCAGTGTGCTACAGCAGGTGATTTTTAAATCAAATTAAGTCTATGTAATTTTAAGGTAAAATAAAAATAATCATCCTAATGCAGAACTGAGGTTTATCTCTGGCTTTTCAAACGTGTATGCAAGTTCTAAATGTTTCTCATCCAACACATGAGAAGTTGATCTGAACATCTCTTCATGGTCTACTCGTGTGCAGGGCGCGGACCGGTACAGTATACGCAGTTTCAGTGCGCAGGAAAGGCTATTATTTGTGCTGCAGTACACCAACGACTGATCTCTTCCTGCTATCTGTGCCTCAGACATGAAACTCTGCATTTCCAGTGATCGGCTGCCTGTGTCCTGCGCACAGATTTCGAAATACTTCCACACAAATGACATAGCAAACGATAACAATGTAGTCTGTGCATGCGAGCGCACTCCCGGAAAAATCGGCCCAAAAAAGTAAAAAAAAACGTCCGAATGCCGATCACGTATTTTAAGCAAAAACTGGCCCGTTCCGATTTATGGCCGGTCAACCGGTGTATCCCTACAAATAATCTTATTTATTAGTATAAAAGATAACCTAAATCAAAAACAATAATAAGAGCAACTATTTTATGTTTGTGTGGCAGGGCCAGTAATAATTTGAACAAGTGGCACGACTGGGCCAGAAGAAACAATCCTTAGCATTGATATCTGACAAATAAAGTGATTCTAGTTTACTCTGAGTGCTCCATGCTCCTTATGTGTGACACTAATACAGAAAATAATGAGAACCGCAGACAGCAGAAGAGTAAGAGCTTTAATAATGTCTCACAGCATGATACCAAGCTGATGGAGTCTCACCTGGGGTCAGAGGTCACTGGTTTAGCACTGAGGTCAGAGGTCACTGGTTCAGCACTGAATTTAGTAGGATTATCCATGGATGTGTCACTCTTCAGAGACACACAGCTGGGATCTGGGGAAGAAGATCTTTCAGTGATCTCCATGATGAAGAACTGATCTGAGGTCTGTCAATGAAAAAACAAAACAAATTGGAGGAACAGTGACCGTTGGGCCATATGCTTATAAAATAGTAAATATTTGTGCCACATTTCCTGCTGCCAAAAGGTGGCGTTATGATTATAACTGAATATCGACATGTAAATGTTTTCAGGCCAGGACTCTTACCAAACATGCAAGGTTTCGGGCAGATCAGACAAGTCATGTTTACGTTAGTATAAAATAAGTAATTTCATGTTGCCAGCAGGCGGCGCTATACTTATAATTGAATATTGGCCTTTAGTTGTGTTCAGGCCAGTACTCTTATAAAACGTGATGTTTGGGTCAGATGGGGAATTGTATGCATGAGTTACAACAACTTCCTGTTTTATAGTATTAATAGCATCATTTTGCACATACTAAGTGTTGCTAGAATGTTTGAAAATATTTCTAGCATGATTAGCACACAATGGCATATTTTACTGTGTTGCAAATAATGCATAAAAGTGTTAAAAATGACACTTCCTGTTGCCAGAAGGTGGTGCTATGACTATAACCGAATATGGGCATGTTGATTTATTTAGGACAGGACAAGTTTGGGGCAGATCGGACATTGCTTGCCTTCGTTACAGCAACTTTCTTTTTCACTACATTATTCGCATGCTTTTAACACTTTGCTAATATTGCTAGCAGGTATTTGTATGTATCTAGTATGTTGCCAGCCTATTTGACACTTGTTTACACTTTTTAATATGTTCCTAGGAGTCTGTAATAATGTTAACCATGTCCCTTCCTGTTACCAGCAGGTGGTGCTATGATTATAACTGAATTTGGTCATGGTTGTTTGTTCAGGACAGAACACCTATCACACGTGTGAAGTTTGGGGAAGATCGGACATTGCTTGCCTTTTTTACAGCAACTTCCTTTTTCACTGCCTTAGTAGAATGCTTTACCACTTAGCTAAGTGTTGCTAGCATATTTCTTTATGTTTCTAGCATGCTGCCAGCCTATTTAACACTTGTTTATACTTTTTAATATGTTCCTAGGAGTCTGTAACAGTGTTAACCATGCCACTTCCTGTTTCCAGCAGGTGGCGCTATGACTATAACTGAATACGGGCATGCTGATATATTCAGTACGGGACTCTTGTCAAACGTGTGAAGTTTGGGGCAGATCGGACGTTGCTAGCTTGAGTTACAACATCTTCCTTATTCAATGCCATAGTTGCAGGCTTTAACACTTAGCTAAGTGTTGCTAGCATGTTTTATTATGCTTCTAGCATGCTGCCAGCCTATTTAACACTTTTTTACACTTTTTAATTTATTCTTAGGAGTTCATAACAGTGTTAACCTTGTCACGTCCTGTTACCGGCAGGTGACGGAATGACTATAACTGAATTTGGTCATGGGTGTTTGTCCGGAACAGAACACCTATCACACGTGGGAAGTTTGGGGAAGATTGGACATTGCTTGCCTGAGTTACAGCAATTTCCTTTTTCACTACATTATTAGCATGCTTTAGCACTTAGCTAAGTGTTGCTAGCATGTATTAGTATGTATCTAGTATGTTGCCAGCCTATTTAACACTTGTTTACACTTTTTAATATGTTCCTAGGAGTCTATAACAGTGTTAACCATGTCACTTCCTGTTACCAGCAGGTGGCGCTATGACTATAACTGAATTTTTTCATGGGTATTTGTTCAGGTCACAACATCTATCACACGTGTGAAGTTTGGGGAAGATCGGACATTGCTTGCCTTAGTTACAGCAAATTCCTTTTTCACTGCCTTAGATGGCTTCAACACTTAGCTAAGTATGTAAATTTCCGCCAGTCCTGATGTGTGTGCAAAGTTTTGTGAGTTTTGGAGCATGTTTAGGCCCTCAAAAATGCGCTCCATTACGGAGAAGAAGAAGAAGAAGAAGAATAATAAGAAGAAGAATAAACGGAGCAATTCCAAGAGGGTCCTCGCACCATCGGTGCTCGGGCCCTAATTAAAGCTGCAAGCAGCGATGAAAGGGCCCTCGCACTCGGGCTCACCACCACCCTGTGCCCATAGGAGGAGCAGTGAACGTTGGGCCATATGCTTATAATATAGTAAATATTTGTGCCATATTTCCTGCTGCCAACGCATGGCGCTATGATTATAACTGAATATCGACATGTAAATGTCTTCAGGCCAGGACTCTTACCAAACATGCAAAGTTTCTGGCAGATCAGACAAGTTATGTTTAAGTTAGTATAAGATAAGTAATTTCCTGTTGCCAGCAGCAGATTGGGAATTGTATGCATGTGTTACAAACACTTCCTGTTTATAGTATTAATAGCATAATTATGCACATACTAAGTGTTGCTAGAATGTTTGAAAATATTTCTAGCATGATTAGCACACAATGGCATATTTTACTGTGTTGCAAATAGTGCATAAAGTGTTAAAAATGACACTTCCTGTTGCCAGCAGGTGGCGCTATGACTATAACCAAATATGGGCATGTTGATTTATTTAGGACATGACCCTTGTCAAACGTGTGAAGTTTGGGGCAGATCGGACATTGCTTGCCTGAGTTACAGCATCTACCTTTTTCACTGCATTAGTAGCATGCTTTAGCACTTAGCTAAGTGTTGCTAGCATGTTTTAGTATGCTTCAAGAAGGTTGCCAGCCTATTTAACACTTGTTGATGCTTTTATTATTTTGCAAAGAGTCCATAACAGTTTTAAAAATGCACCTTCCTGTTGCCAGCAGGTGGCACTATCATCGAATACGGGCATGTTGATGTCTTCAGGACAAGACTCTTATCAAACTTGTTCAATTTGTGGCATATTGGACACTGTATGCCTGAATTACCTGTTGGTGTCGCTGTTGGACAGTGTTTTCTCTACTTCCTGTTGGCCTTCTGTAGCTAATCATAGCTCCGTGTAGCTGTTTTTATTTTATATTTTTTCTCTATAATCTTTCTTACTTATCACTGTCTGTTTGTTTGTTTGTTTTTTAAGTTGTAAAATATAACTTAATTCACACCATATTTCTGATATTATCGATCAATCTTATCAAATCTCCTCTTTCACGCTGCAGTTTTTCACAAGTTCATCAAACAACCGCAGCAAGAATATTTCATCAAGCACGATGAGTAATGGCTTCGCCTGCTATCGTTATGTGCACCTCTTGCCACATGTACAGTTTATCTATCTCTGTCGCTGATGAGGGATTCACATAATAATGCAGGGAAATAGTTAGGCTGACAGAGAAGATTTCAGAATTAGAGACACGCATCCAAACTTTAATTGAGGACAGTAAGAATGTTAGGGCTCTAGATACGGCTTTGGATGCATCTAGCTCAGGGACTCCTGTACATTGTCCGGTTCCGGCAACAGAGCCCCTGCAGCAGGGCAACTGGGTGACGGTGAGGCAGCGTAGTCATGGGTCAAAACACCACTCTTCTGTTCCAATCAAAACATTAAACAGGTTCTAACCCAATCAGTGATGCACCCACTGAGAAACCTGATGAAAGTGCTCTAGTTATTGGTGATTCTATTGTACGGAACGTGAATATAGAGACCACCATAGTCAAATGTTTACCGGGAGCCAGAGCACCTGACATCTTGGCAAATTTAAAAGTGCTGGCTAATGCTAAACGTAAATACAGTAAGATTGTTATTCATGCCGGCGCTAATGATGTTCGACTTCGCCAGTCGGAGATCACTAAAAATAACTTTAAAGAGGTGTGTGAACTTGCAAGCACGATGTCAGACACTGTTATATGCTCTGGTCCCTTCCCTGCTTACCGTGGTGACGAGATGAATAGCAGATTGTCATCACTCAATGGCTGGATGTCTAAGTGGTGCCCACAGAATAACATAGGTTTCATAGACAATTGGACGAGCTTTTGGGGCAGACCTGACCTGTTTAAAAGAGATTGTCTTCATCCCTCCTGGGGTGGCGCCACTCTTCTGTCTAGAAATATGGCACATAGTCTTAGTGTTTATACTTGACTAACTGGAGCCCAGGTCAGGAAGCAGACAGACTGGCTAAACTGACCGTCTGCTAGCTGCCTCCCGTCACAGAGGTCCATTTCTACGTAAACACTTTTTGTAAATAATATGACTGATCATAATATAGATGTGCTCTGTTTGACAGAAACTTGGCTAAAACCTGATGATTACATTATTTTAAATAAGTCCACCCCCCAAGATTACTGTTATAAACATGAGCCGCGTCTAAAAGGCAAAGGGGAAGGAGTTGCTTCAATTTATAACAATGTTTTCAGGATTTCTCAGAGGGCAGGCTTCAAGTATAACTCGTTTGAAGTAATGGTGCTTCATATAACATTATCCAGAGAAACCAATGTTAATGATAAATCCTCTGTTATGTTTGTACTGGCTACTGTATACAGGCCACCAGGGCACCATACAGACTTTATTAAAGAGTTTGGTGATTTTACACTCGAGTTAGTTCTGGCTGCAGATAAAGTTTTAATAGTTGGTGATTTTAATATCCATGTCGATAATAAAAAAGATGCATTGGGATCAGCATTTATAGACATTCTGAACTCTATTGGTGTTAGACAACATGTTACAGGACCCATTTATTGTCGAAATCATTATTTAGTTCTGTGTAAACTTCATATAGCCAAAATTGTTAATTCTACTTCTTGTTACAAGTATCGAAGAACCATCACTTCTACCACAAAAGACTGCTTTTTAAGTTACCTTCCTGATGTATCCAAATTCCTTAGCATATCCAAAACCTCATAACAACTTGATGATGTAACAGAAACTATGGACTCTCTCTTTTCTGGCACTTTAAATACAGTTGCTCCTTTACGCTTAAGGAAGGTTAAGGAAAACAGTTTGACACCATGGTAAAATGTGCATACTCGCACCCTAAAGAGAGCAGCCCGAAAAATGGAGCGCAGCTGGAGGAAAACAAAACTAGAGGTATTTTGTATTGCTTGGCGGGAAAGTAGCATATCCTATAGAAAAGCATTAAAAACTGCTAGATCTGATTACTTTTCTTTTCTTTTAGAAGAAAACAAACATAACCCCAGGTATTTATTCAATACAGTGGCGAAATTAACGAAAAATAAAGCCTCAACAAGTGTTGACATTTCCCAACACCACAACAGTAATGACTTTATGAACTACTTTACTTCTAAAATCGATACTATTAGAGATAAAATTGCATCCATTCAGCCGTCAGCTACAGTATCACATCAGACACATCAGTGCACTATAGACCCCCTGAGGAACAGTTCCACTCATTCTCTACTATAGGAGAGGAAGAATTGTATAAACTTGTTAAATCATCTAAACCAACAACATATATGTTAGACCCTATACCATCTAAGCTCCTAAAAGAGGTGCTTCCAGAAGTCATAGGTCCTCTTCTGACTATTATTAATTCCTCATTGTCATTAGGATATGTCCCCAAAACCTTCAAACTGGCTGTTATTAAGCCTCTCATAAAAAAACACAACTTGACCCCAGAGAACTTGTTAATTATAGACCAATCTCAAATCTCCCTTTTCTGTCCAAGATACTAGAAAAGGTGGTATCCTCACAATTATATTCCTTCTTAGAGAAAATTGGTATATGTGAGGATTTCCAGTCAGGATTTAGACCGTATCACAGTACTGAGACTGCTCTCCTTAGAGTTACAAATGATCTGCTCTTATCATCTGATCATGGGTGTATCTCTCTATTAGTTTTGACCACAGCATTCTTTTGCATAGACTTGAACACTTTGTTGGCATCAGTGGAAGTGCATTAGCATGGTTTAAATCGTACTTATATGACCGCCATCAGTTCGTGATGTGAATGAAGATGTATCATATCGATCACAAGTGCAGTATGGAGTACCTCAAGGCTCAGTACTAGGGCCGCTACTCTTCACGCTTTATTTGTTACCCTTGGGAGATATCATCAGGAAACATGGTGTTAGCTTTCACTGTTATGCTGATGATACTCAGCTCTATATTTCCTCACAGCCCGGTGAAACACACCAATTTGAAAAACTAATGGAATGCATAGTCGATATAAAAAATTGGATGACGAGTAATTTCTTACTGCTAAATTCAGAAAAAACAGGTGTTAATCATAGGGCCTAAAAACTCTGCTTGTAATAACCTAGAACACTGTCTAAGACTTGATGGTTGCTCTGTCAATTCTTTGTCATCAGTTAGGAACCTAGGTGTGCTACTTGATCGCAATCTTTCCTTAGAAAGCCACGTTTCTAGCATTTGTAAAACTGCATTTTTCTATCTCAAAATATATCTAAGTTACGGCCTATGCTCTCAATGTCAAATGCAGAAATGTTAATCCATGCATTTATGACTTCAAGGTTAGACTATTGTAATGCTTTATTGGGTGGTTGTTCTGCACGCTTGGTAAACAAACTACAGCTAGTCCAAAATGCTGCAGCAAGAGTTCTTACTAGAACCAGGAAGCAACTTCCTTTTTCACTACATTATTAGCATGCTTTAGCACTTAGCTAAGTGTTGCTAGCATGTATTAGTATATATCTAGTATGTTGCCAGCCTATTTGACACTTGTTGATGCTTTTTAATATGTTCCTTCCCACACGTGTGAAGTTTGGAGAAGATCGGACATTGCTTGCCTGAGTTACAGCAACTTCCTGTCTCACAGCAAAACATCAAACTTTGTCAGGCCGCCAGGGACACACCCCTTGATGAAAACCTTCACAATTTAACATCACAAAGGTCTTATGATGACCCTCACCAAATTCGAAGATAATCCGGTTAAAACTGTAGGAGTTTGTCAAAGTACGAGGCATGGAAATGGCAAAAACTGCACAAAAATCATACAGGAAATTCAAAATAACTTACTTCCTGTTGGGTTTTGGATGTTGCTAGCATGTTTTATTATGTTTCTAGCATGTTGCCAGCCCATTTAACAATTTTTGACACTTTTTAATTTGTTCCTAGGGGTCCATAACAGTGTTAACATTGTCATTTCCTGTAACCAGCAGGTGGCGCTATGACTATGACTGAATTTGGTCATGGGTGTTTGTTTGGAAAAGAACACCTATCACACGTGTGAAGTTTGGGGAAGATCGGACATTGCTTGCCTGAGTTACAGCAACTTCCTTTTTCACTGCCTTAGTAGAATTCTTTAACACTTAGCTAATTGTTGCTAGCATGTTTTATTATGTTTCTAGCATGTTGCCAGCCTATTAAACACTTTTTGACACTTTTTAATATGTTCCTAGGATTCCATAACAGTGTTAACCTTGTCACTTCCTGTTACCAGCAGGTGGCGCTATGACTAAAACTGAATTTGGTCATGGGTGTTTGTTCAGAACAGAACACCTATCACACGTGTGAAGTTTGGAGAAGATCGGACATTGCTTGCCTGAGTTACAGCAACTTCCTTTTTCACTACATTAGTAGCATGCTTTAGCACTTAGCTAAGTGTTGCTAGCATATATTAGTATGTATCTAGTATGTTGCCAGCCTATTTAATACTTGTTGATGCTTTTTAATATGTTCCTAGGAGTCCATAACAGTGTTAACCTTGTCACTTCCTGTTACCAGCAGGTGGCGCTATGACTATAACTGAATTCGGTCATGGGTGTTTGTTCAGGGCAGAACACCTATCACATGTGTGAAGTTTGGGGAAGATCGGACATTGCATGCCTGAGTTACAGCAACTTCCTGTTTCACGGCGAAACATCAAAATTTGTCAGGCCGCCAGGGACACACCTCTTGACGAAAACTCAAAACCTTCGCAATTTAACATCACAAAGGTCTTATGATGACCCTCACCAAATTTTAAGATAATCCGATTTTGGAGGAGTTCGTCAAAGTACGAGGCATGGAAATGGCAAAAACTACACAAAAATCATACAGGAAATTCAAAATAACTTACTTCCTGTTGGGTTTTGGGTTTTGGATTTTGTACCAAGATACTTTTTTGTAGGTAATGGTGTGTTACATGTGTGTACCGATTTTAATGAATGTACGTGAAACACAGCTCAAGGCGCATTCCGTTGAAATTGAACAGGTGGTGCTATTGAGCCATTTTGCCACACCCACTTCTGAAACCTATATCAGATGTAAATTTTCGCCAGTCCTGGTGCGTGTGCAAAGTTTCGTGAGTTTTGGAACATGTTTAGGCCCTCAAAAATGCGATTTATTTCAGAGAAGAAGAAGGTTTTTGTGTCAGCCGATATATCCAACAAACTAACTGATAATAATTTATTTTAGTAATAATGTATTTTTCTCATCATGCAGCAGTGTAGTGATTCTGTGCTTGTTCAGAATATAAACTAGTGATACCTGAAAGACAAATCTACACTTTTTTTTCTACTCCTGGTTTCTCTTTAGAAATAATATTTGTGCAGAAAAAATTCTTACATTTTTGGAACAATGAAATGAGTAATGGCTTTTTTGCATCGTTACATTAAAGCTGAAATAATATTTGACATTATCTTCATAATTTAAACATCATAAACCTGCTACTGTAATATAAATATTTCATAGCCATCAATATCTGTGACTCGTGACATCATATGAGCTCTTGCAGATCTGAGGCCTTTGAGTCTCCTTCAGCAAAATGTAATTAAAATGTTATGCGTTACTCCCCTAACTCCACTTCGTGTCTAAAAGCTGTTATAAAACCACTGTAAGCCCCACCCACCCCGGATACAATGTTCCCTTTCTTTATTTTAGCTGTACATTGACAGTAATAAAAAGTGTAAGTCACGATCATGTATATTCAAACCATACGCTACCCCTGCGCTAAGAAAAACACATTGTACAGGGTTTACAGAATCAATATAGGAGACTAATAAATGTTGATCAGGAAGAATAGAATTGTACTTTTAGAAGGCCGTGTCGTGCTCTGTGTGTGTCAAGATCAGATCTCAAAGACGTGTTCTGTGTTCTCGTGTTCTTCTGAGTTCTTCTTTCAAGATCTCTCTCCTCGAGAACACAAGTCCGTTCTTCACGATCTCTGAACTGAGAAACAGTCTGAACTTAAAGTCTGGCGCAGAAAGATGAGCTTGTCACTCCATCTCCTTCTTCCTCTTCTTCTTCTATTCGTGAACCGAGAAGCTGATGATACTGCACATGTGTGATTCAGCGTGAAGCAGACCGACACACAGAACGTCTGAACTGAACTGATTCTTTTGGTGATTGATTCTGAACTGATTCTGTGCTAGTGTTATGGGCGCGGTAAACCGAAGGCTTGAATCAAGGGCAATCATCGTAAATGACGCCATTACATTGAGCGCAAACGAACCGGTGAACCATTTTGTTCAATCGGTTTATTGAATCGAACTGTCCGAAAGAGCTACTGTTGATCCGAAAACCGATGCAACCGGTTCTTAACTCGTAAACGAGTCAGTCTATTATTCGTTATCTGGCTCGGCTCGGTGTTCATCTTCAGTTCTCTCTTCACATCAGTTCAGTCAGTCACTGTTTGAGTAAATGAATTACTCCAGGATATTGGTTTGTTTGAACTCAGAGGGAGTGTCAGCCACATTAAAAAAGTTAACAGCTTAAGTCAATTGTGGATTAATGCATATTAGAGATGTGAACCATTTAAAATTATTCAGTTCGATTTGGTGAACTGAATGATTCGTTCGCGAACCGGATATCCAGACTGCTTTGTTTTGAACTCTCTCTCACAACAGACACGGAAGAGAAGACAATGCTGAATGAAGTAGTTTTTGCTATTTTTGGACCAAAATGTATTTTCGATGCTTCAACAAATTCTAACTGCCCCTCTGATGTCACATGGACTACTTTGATGATGTTTTTCTTACCTTTCTGGACATGGACAGTATACCGTACACACGGCTTCAATCGAGGGACTGAGAGCTCTCGGACTAAATCTAAAATATCTTAAACTGTGTTCTGAAGATATACAGACGTCTTACAGGTTTGGAACAACATGAGGGTAAGTTATTAATTACATAATTTTGCTATCTGGGTGAACTAACCCTTTAAACAACGCTTTTCTAGTGTCTGTCTACTGTTCCTTGTCCCCCTAAATCCACTCTGATCTGGTGATAACTTCTTACAAATAACACAATAATCTTTATGTAATATTCTTTTCTATTATTTTACATCCATGGGAAGTGAGTGCTCTTGGTGTTCAGTTTGTTGGAATACTATGATTCTTCCCAGGCTTCCTTCTGGGAATAACTATTGGCTCTTTCCATCTCTTCTGTAAAACCCCTTGGATCCAGATCTTGTTGAATAAAACCCAAAGTCTCTCCACTGAGATGTTTTTTTCTGACCATAGCTCACTCCGTCGTGTCCAGCTGCTGATTCTTTCACTCTTTTTAATGCTCTCTTAAATTCATTTCAAATGTCCAGAACTTCCCTTCTGTCTTTTACTGTCAGCTTTATTCTGAACATCTCTTCTCTTCATCTCTTTCTCTCTTCACACAAGTTTCTAGAAGAGTTGTCATTTATAAACTCCTCTGGAAACATTATTGTCTTCTCTTCATCTGTTTCTGCTAACTCATCTCTTCTGAGAACAGATCATTCAATCTCTTACTTATTCCTCATATCTTATTCCTTATATCTCCAAAAATCTCTTTTAGTCTTTCTGACCACCACATCTTGAGCCTCTTTACGATTGATTACATTTTATTTTCAGTTTCTTTTACTTTCAGATTTTCTTTTATTTCTTATAGCTTCATTGCGATCTTCATCCCAACACAGAAACATTTTCTTCTTCCTGATCGTCTTCACATCATTTTAATCTGTCACAACAACTCCCTCAAATCTCCGTTAAAGTGTGAAGAGTTTAACACGAGAGCGACATTCTACAATAATACATGATATTAGAAGCTGACAACTCAACTTACCGTCAACTCTGAGATCCGAACAGAAGGATTTTAACTCTTCAAAATACGCCTTTACTCTCGAGTTTACTTTCGGTTTCAATACTCTTTCATCTTCTTCTTCTTCTTCTTCTTCTTTTATAAGGTGCATACCGCCGCCTACTGTACTGGAGTATGTATAATCATGTAATTTTACAATTTCATATTCTATTCCACAACCCCGAGTCTTTTAAAAATGTAATTAGTTCCTTCCTGGTGATTCTTGTTTCGTCTCCCTCTCATTCTAGTCCCAGTATCCCTACTAGATCCCACTCCTGCCCTGTCTCTTGAACCTTATCTTTAAACACCCGTCTTTCCACCTCATTCAATTTACAGTACAATATTACGTGTTCAACATTTTCTTTAACCCCACAGTTTTCACAGCTCTCTCTATTCATTTTCTCCATTAAAAAAATAATGTGCCATTCAGCCCTTTGTGATCCACTCTTAATCTTGTCATTACTATTTCCTCTCTCCTGGTCTTTTCCATGTAATTCTTTATACTGACAGTTTTTTGTATTTAATAATATCTCCTACCTTTTCTGTCTTCCTCCCACCATTTGTGCCATATTTCAAGTCCTTTCTTCTTAACCAATGCTTTACCTTCACCTTTTCCTAGTGGAATTGTAATTATTATTTCCTATAGCAGCCCCTCTTTAGCCAGTTTATCTGCTTTCTCGTTCCCTTTAACCCCATCATGTGCTGGCACCCAGCAAAACTGTACATCTATGCCACCCCGATGTGATCTAAATAAACTGAGACAAAGTTCTATAAGTAGATCTTCTCTTACAGATGTCATTGACTTACTGTAAAAAAAAAAAAAGTTGCATCAACTTAAGAAAATAAGGCAACTTATCGCAAGCGCTTTTTTGAGTAAACTTAACAAACGGGGACTAAAGTCCACCCAACTTAAAATTATAACTTAATATCACAAGTTGTCACAACATAAATAATCAAGTTAACCTAAAAAATATCAGAACAAAATATTTTTTGTTTACTGAACTGAATTGGCCTATTATCTATAAGTTACACAATTTTAAAGTGAAAAGTGACATGACATTCAGCCAAGTATGTAGACTTATACTCAGAATTCATGCTCTACATTTAACCCATCATGCACACACCACACTATCAGTGCCGGCCCGTCCAATTAGCCATACAGGCAGTTGCCTGGGGCCCCTCCTTGATTTGAGGGCCCCACGAATGATGTCACGCATTTTTAGATGTTGTATTTTTTCTAATGGCCACACATGGTATGAGTGGACGTGTCAACTATGATGCTGAAGTAATGCACAGACCCCTTTAAACACGATACAATTCACAGTGACGGTGAGTAAAATACAAAACACATTTTATTAAAAGAATATCTCTGAATAATTCATACATGACAAATAGCTGAAAACGATAATAATAATATTAATAATAATAAACTGTCTAAATAAAAGTGGAAAAAAATATTAAAAACATACACAGCAGCACCACACTCTATTTAGCATAACACCTCCCGCAATAGGCTATTGGGTGAACTAGAATGTCATAACGTATTCCTAGTACAGATTCCACATATTCCACTTAGCACATATCTCTGTAAAAAAGTGTTACATAACGTCATAAGTCTGGTTGCTATTTTTGATCGCCTTATTTCTAATTTATGCAATGCTAATTGATGCTATTTCAATTTGAAATTAAATGGCATCCAAACGCTATCTTTCCGGAGCCGAAAAAAGAAAGAAGAGAAAAGCAGATGAAGAAAAGCAGGCTCAAAGTAAAGGTATGTTTCGTTAAACATAATACATTATTTATTAGTGTAGTATTAATACTTGACTTAATAAATGTGATGATGCCCATGATCACAGACATAATTGTGTGATATGTGAGAGAAAAGTAGGCTACATTCAGCATGTTTCATTAAATAATCAATTAATTATCCATCCCACTAATTCATGCAAAAAAAAAGGTCTCCTCCTCTTTCCAAATTCAAATTTAACCCACTGTCCAATATCTAATGCAAAGTTTTTTTGATAAAAAAAGTATTTAAAAAAACTTTATGTATTTCTAGTTATGTATGCATATTTGTATGTTTTGCATTTACAATAAATGCTTTTGATTCATGCTTTATTTGTATATGTCATATTTATATACTTAATTTTTTAAATTAGTGTTTTCTGGCTTTATTTATGTACCAGGGTCAACACTGAAATTTCTCAGTGTACCTACAGCTGCAGAGACATTTGATGCTGCTACATCTGGAATTATTCATAGCACTCCTGGTAAAGAATATTTTTTTTTTTTTTTGTTTGGACTCTGATATAACACACTGGTTGTATTCATTTTATATTATACAACATTGTAGATACATTACTGAATTGAAATCAATCATTAAATTATCCATTAATTTCTTTTATTGTATATTTAAGGGCCATCTGCTGATCCTAAGGCAAAACTTCAATCTTCCTTCTGATTCCCAAGCTATAGAGGCCTCTCCAACCGAGGCACCTGCTGCAGATGTTTCAGTTCACCAAGCTCCACCACTTGACCCAGCTGACTGGCCCTCTGTCTTATCAGGTGCAGTTAGAACTGATTTAGTAAACAGAGGTCCAATGCAACCAAAGTCTAACTTTAAATTTCCCAAAAGAGAAGATGGCAGATAATGCCACCACCACTACTTTTACAGGACCTTGGTGAATGGTGAACAAATTAGGAGAAGCTGGCTAAGCTATTCATCTAAAAGCAATACACTCTTCTGCTTTTGTTGTAAATTGTTTTCTGTTAAAGAGTACAATTTAATCAGAAGAGGATTAAATGACTGGACAAATGCACCATCTTACTTGAACATCCGAGAATTCTCCCGAACACATTAAACATCTGGCAGCATGGAAGGAGCTAGAGATGCGCCTCAAGAAGGGGGAAACAATAGACATGCAGGAAATGTCTCTTGTGGAGTTTGAGAAAATAAGCTGGAGGGAGGACCTGCTTAGTGGCCATAATCCAGTCCCTTTCACGCAGAAACCAGGCCTTTAGAGGATCAAGTGACACACTGTATCAGCCAAACAATGGTCACTTTTTAAAAGAGGTAGAACTCTTAGTAAAGTTTGATCCTGTGATGCAGCAACATATTGCAAGGGCACAATGTGCTGCTGGCAAACAACCACATTACTTGGGTAGAAAAAATAGTAACAGACATTAAAGCTGCCAAATGCTTCTCAATCATACTGGATTGCACTCCTGATGTTAGCCATCAAGAGCAATTGTCCTGTCATCATACGAACAATCAGTCTCAGTGACATTCCGGAGATCAAGGAACATTTCATTGGGTTTCTTGTAGCCGAAGCAACCACTGGTGAAAGCTTGTCAAAGCTGATTCTTGAAAAGCTGGAAGAACACAATCTTCAGTTCGATGACTGCAGAGGTCAAGCTTATGACAATGGCGCTAATATGAAAGGCAAGCACAAGGGTGTCCAGGCAAGGCTGCTGAATAAGAATCCACAGGCTTTTTTTGTACCATGTGGTGCACATACACTAAATTTAGTTCTGGCGGATGCAGCCAAAGCATCTTCAGCTACAGTGAATTGTTTTGGATACCTCCAAAAAATCTACTGCCTTTTCTCAGCAGCTCCTCAAAGGTGGAGAGTACTTAAAAAACATGTTGAGATCAGTGTAAAGGGCTGGACAGAAACAAGATGGGAAAGCAGGATTAAAAGTGTGGAAGCTTTACGCTATCAAGCCTCAGAGGTAAGGGAAGCTCTCTTGGAAGTGAGGGACAAGGCCACTGATGGAATCGTTAGAACAGAAGCTCAGTCATTGGCTGAAGTGGAAGTGGGCTCATTCCGCTTTTCCATTTGCTCTGTCGTGTGGTACGAAATTCTTTCCTCTGTCCATCATGTAAGTAAGCTTATGCACACTGTAAAAAGTGTTTCCCTATATTTATTCAGTAAAATTGTGTCAAAAATTTACAAGCAATATTATTAATTAAATTTAACACATTTTAATTAAGTAGAAATAATCATTAAAAATGAGTAGAATAACATGAAAACAATAAGTAAAATTTACTTAAAAATATTGATTTAATTGGACAAAAATCAAACAAACAAAAAAACACTATGCTAAAGAATACTATGTTATGCATGCCAGGCCAGTAGTTGGCGATCATCAAACACCCTTCGAAAACATTATATGCATGCACATGACATCAGCCTTTTTACAAATTAACATTTTTGTTGCTTACATAGATATGTTAAAGGCATCATGTTCAAAAGGTTGTAATGCCCCCAAAACAGTTATTGAAGACACCTAAAGTTCACAAACCGAATCACTGAATGAAAAAAATAATAATAATTTGCTTACCATTGTAGTGGTCAGTGTTTGCTTTAGTTGGACTCTTGACCCTTAAAATTTTAAACAGATTTTCTTTGGTTGCTAGTTGTGATATAGCAGCTAGATAACCCAAGATGGAAATGCGACCACATGGTGTTATTTGTTTTTACATCATCATTTGGTCTGAGTTGGGTGTGTTTTATCAATAACGTGTCCTGTGATTGAACAATATAAGCTCTGGTGTTTTCAGCATTATCAGAGAATTTCTTAGAAGCACATCTGATCAAAACCTTGTTAAAAAAGAAAAGTGTTTTCATTTAGACACACAGACATCAAGAATCAGACTGAGAACCTCAACAATGGTGACCATCAAAAAGCATGTTGCACTGCATTCTGGGTGCCACCAATCAAAACTCATTTTATGGCTCTCATCATGCTTTGCGGCATGAATAAATAATGAGCAACAATTCTATATTAGCTTGTTTTGTGATTCTTACAGTTTGTCTGAATATGCTGTTTGTCACCATTCTTGAGATTCATACGCTGGTTCTTGATGTGACTGTGTGTCAAAAGAAAGTTTCCTTTTCTCTGTTTTAAACAGAATTCTCAAACTCTGTTTTATACTGAAAATTCCACTTTTTTTATTTTTTAGCTGAATCACAGGGCTGCCATAATGAATGTTATCTTGTCTCAGAGACCCGACTCTGAATGAGTTCAGATATACAGGAAGAACAAAGATGATGTAATAGCATGACCAACACTACCTGATCGTCTTTATTCTTAGTTTGTTTAGCTGTTATAACTGAGTTACAACAGCAATGCACAACGTAATATTAAAACATCAAGGGTCAAGAACACAACTAAAGCAAACACTGACCACTGTAATGGTAACCAACAATTTACCCTTTGATTCTGTTTGTGAACTTTAGGTGTCTTCAAAAACTCTGTTCGGGGGGCCTTAAGACACAGCCTTTTGAACATGATGCCTTTATCATATCTATGTAAGCAACAAAAATGTTAATTTGTAAAAAGTCTGATGTCATGTGCATGCATATAATGTTTTTGAAGGGTGTTTGATGATCGCCAACTACTGGCCTGGCATGCATAACATAGTATTCTTTAGCATAGTGTTTTTTTGTTTGTTTGTTTTTTGTCCAATGAAATCAATATTTTTAAGTAAATTTTACTTAATTTTTTCATGTTATTCTACTCATTTTTAATGATTATTTCTACTTAATTAAAATGTGTTAAATTTAATTAATAATATTGCTTGTAAAATTTTGACACAATTTTACTGAATAAATATAGGGAAACACTTTTTACAGTGCAGTCACCTGATATGCAGCTAGACATAGCTGTTGATCTGCTAAATAAGATACAGAGGTCCCTCACTGACTACAGAGTCAATGGTTTTGCAGCAGCTCAAGCAACAACCTAAGACATCTGTGGTACCATGAATGTGGAAGCCACACTTAAGCAGAAAAGGCTCAGGAGCACAAAAAAACACTTCATCTATGAGGCTCATGATGAACCTTTCATGGATGCATTAAAGAAGCTAGAAGTGACATTCTTCTACACAGTTGTAGATGCTGTCAAGTCTTCTGTTGAAGAAAGGTTTGTCAGTCTCAGTGAAGTTCAGTGTGCTCCTCAACTTCAAGAATCTGACACTCTGTGACTTGGGAGCTCAGTGTGAGACACTTAGTAAAGCTCTATCAACAAACAAAGATGCTGACATTAGCGGCATAAAACTTGCTCTTGAGTTGACAATCTTGCCACAACTGCAGTCAACAAGTATGACTCTTCCAAGCCTTCTCTCATTTATTCACTCTCAGCATTTGACAGAAATCTACTCCAATCTCTGGATGGCTCTTCGAATTGCTTTGACCTTGCCTGTTACTGTAGCCAGTGCAGAAAGAAGCTTTTCAAAGCTCAAATGAATCAAAACATTTCTGAGATCCACAATGGCCCAGGAGCGCTTATCAGGACTTGCTGTTCTGAGTATCAACCATGAAATATGTGACTGTGTCATATGATGAGGTGATTAATGATTTTGCAGCCAAGAAGTCACGCAAAGTAAAGATCTAAGCAATCTGTACCCTTGAACCTTTGAACAGCCAAAGCAACATTTCTCAGTTATAAAGTGCTAAAAGTTTTATTTACCGGAAATGGAAGCACAATTAACATGTTTGCTTCCAAAAAAATAGTTCATATAACGTGAGATTCTGTTTCATGTTAAATCTATTCCCTTATATATATATTTTTTAAATATAGAATTTGTTTGTATTTTATTTTATTTTGTTTATGTATCCTTTATTTTTATAATTTAGATTATTTGCGTTTCTCAAACACACTTTCACTTTCATTTACAATATTTTACAATACTTTTCAGTACTTGCAAACTTATTTAAATCTGATTTAATATTTTTACACCGGTATTACATGTTGAGTTTGTTACAGTTAATAAAAATGTATACACTTAAATATTGAAATTGTATTTTTTGCACTCTCTTTCTCACTGTTTTTACACCAGTGGGCACATTTTTTTAATCTCACCTAGGGCCCCACAACCCTTCGGGCCAGCACTGCACACTATCATTTATGCTGTGGCACCCAGGGAGCAGTTGGTGGTTCAGTGCCTTGCTCTAGGGCACCTAAGTGGTGGTATTGCCAGCCCGAGTTTCAAATCCACAACCCTAGGATTAGGAGTCAAACTCTCTAACCACTAGGCCACGACTTCATATTGTTCAAATAGTCTAAATATATAAAAGACCATACCACGGGTCAAATAACTATTTTTATTATTGAAAGTTTGTGTCCAAAGCAAAAGGACATACCAAGTCTTGTATATTAACTTCTTCACTCAATGCATTTTACACTGAACTCAACACATGGTACATAATGCATGTTAAATAAATACAGTGTTAATTATACCTTCATACGTTAGCAGTCTTGTGGCATGAAGTCACATGTATTTAACATTCTTGTTTGTTTATAAAGGAACTATTACGTGAAAATTACTATATTGTGTATTTTAACAGCAACCTAATCCACTGGGCAAAGTTACGTCCAGTGGACGTCTTTTTATGTCTTTGCGGACGTTGAAAAGACGTCCACTGAGGAGACAGAATGTTTTTATGACATCTTTTTTTTTCAAATGTTTTTTATGTCTTCTGTACGTCCGATATAGACGATCACAGATCCTCCTTACAAGGTTCTGTGACTTTATTTCTGTCAGACATCTAGAGAAGTTCTTATTGAGAATTAACAGAGGTTTAAATGTTGATACTTGATTCATTTGAAGTCACCATTGTGGTGGACAGTGTTTGGTTTAGTTGGGATCTTGGTCCATTTACTTATTTTGTTAGCTTGTCTCTTACTGCTGTAAGGGTGTATTTTAAAACGCTGTTTTTGTGGTGATGAAAGACAAAATTTAAGAGAGCTCAAGTTTTTTTTTTTACATAATTAATTAATTAATAATTTAATAATTCCTTACATTTATATAGCGCTTTTCTAGCACTCAAAGCGCTTTATGTAACGGAGGCCAGCGAGTAGTGCTGTGCAGGTAAACCTCACTCCCCGATCTCAAGAGACGCACTAGCGACAGAAGCTAGTGGCTGTAGCCATTTAGCCTCCTTGTTAGTGCGTCCGCCTCCCATGCCGGAAGACCCGGGTTCGAGCCCTGCTCGGAGCGAGTGCGAGGAGCGTCAGAGAGGACCCGGGTGAGAGGGGTTACATTTACATAGACAGGGGGTATCTCCTCATCCACCACCAGTGTGCAGCATCCACCTGGATGATGCGACGGCAGCCATAGTGCTGCTATGTAAATGCTTGTTTTAATTCCCACTTCCTCCATTCTCCATTCTCTTTTCTCTTCCAATATATTAATATCAACCTTTACTTCTGGGAACAGCCATGGTGGAATACTACTCACTGAATTGACCATGGTGAAATCTAAGGTTTCCATTTCATATTCCCTCACTTTCATTTCCCTCGTCCATCCAAACCCAAGCCCCTGAAACTTGGAATACTCCCAACATTCCTGTATCGTTTCTTTTGCTGGGTTTTCTTTCCCACTTCCTTTTAATCTGATCCAATACACCATTGTCAGTTTCTCTCTTCTTAACTCCAGTGGCATCTCTCCTGCTTCTATGAGTATAGCATTAATGAGGGTTGTCTTAACAGCTTCGATGCATACACGTAATGCTCTATATTGTAATCTATACATTTTTCCCAATATTGTTTTTGACGCTGCTCCATAAACTACACAACCATAGTCTATTGATGACCTCATGCAAGCCCTATAGATATTAATTAATGACTGCTTGTCTGCACCCCAGTCACATCCAGCCACAGCTCTCAGGAGGTTTAAAGCTTTTTTGCTTTTAGTTTCCAAGTGCTTTATATGTGTTTTCCATGGAGACCTACTATCAAACAATAGTCCCAAGTACTTAAATTCATTTACGTTCACCATTGGCTGCTCATATAATGTTAACCTTTCATCATGGCACTTGCGCTTCTTTGTAAACATCATATAACAAGATTTTCTTGTCGACATCTTGAATCCCCACTTATATGACCACATTTCTACTTCCCTAATTGCTTTCCTTATATTACCTAATACATATGACACATTCCTTCCATCATCGGCATATAGTGCTGATCTGATGCATCCATTTATCATTATGTTAAATAGTATCGGGCTAATTACACTCCCCTGGGGAATACCGTTGTCTACATAAAATTTTATAGACACCTCTGATCCAACCTTAACTTGATTTTTCCTACCTGTTAAGAAATCCATGATCAAATTATATAACCTTCCTCCAATACCCATACTACTTAGTTTAATAAGCAGTCCTTCCCTCCACATGGTATCATATGCCTTTTCTATATCAAAATATACTATTGTCATTAGTTCTTTCATTCTCAGTGCCTTTTCCACATCATTACTTACTCTAACTAGAGCATCTGTTGTGGAGCGTCCTTTTCGAAATCCACTTTGTATGTTGGTCAGTATTCCTCTCGGTTCCAATATATGTGATAATCTGCAAACTATTATCCTCTCCATCCATTTGCATAAGTGAGATGTCAAAGCTATGGGCCTATAGTTATCAGGATTAGCTGGATTCTTACCAGGCTTGTTAAATGGTAATATTACTGCACTTTTCCAACTTTACGGTACTATTCCATCCCTCCAGATTTTATTAAAGAGTCTTTATACTAACTTTAATGATTCTACTGGTAACTGTCAGAACATAATTGATCTTGCCCAGGTGCTGTATACCCAGTGCTTAGCAGAGCTATGTTGAGCTCTGACATTGTAAAATCCACATCTAGAGTTGACATACCATCCTCCCTTTTCAACTTCACTTCCTTTCTCTCTGAGCGCAAGTTCTTTCTGCTGCTTATGGATGTCACTAAGGTGTTCACAACTGTGTCTCTTCTTCTTTATCTTCTTCTTCTTCTTCTTCTTCTTTTAAAGGCAGTTACAAACTAATTTAAAGGTGTATTTGCGCCTCCTGCTGGATTGGAGTGTGGAGCGTGACGGATATTAATAAACAAAACTTAAAAAAACAAACAAACAAAATGATACAGTTATTCTGTACACTTCATTACGTGATCTTAAATCATATTTATTAAACCTATTGTTTTCCAATAACTTATAATAGTATAATATACTTTATACTGTGCTGAGCATTCTTTAGTATTGTCTTAACTTTTATATTTTCTATATTCAGAATACTTAATTCTTCTATTAATCTCATTCTTTCTCTTTCATGTTCTTCTCAGTTTAATAGTATATGTTCACAGTCTCTGATAGAACACATTTATTGTAATTACCTCATTCATGTTTATCAATAATAAATAGTGATTGATTAAGAGCTGTGTGATCAATACAGAGTCTAGATATTATTGTGTCCTCCTTCCAAAGTTTCTCCTTCATCTAAACATGTGCCGGTACCCATAACATTATATACTTCATCTATATTGGTGAATTTGAAACATGCTCTGTATCATATAATATGTCTTGTCTAGATGTAGACTTGGCACTTAATAAACGTATTAAGACAGTATATGAGTCTGAGCAAATAAGTGTCACTAATTCTTAATGGCTGTATTTCCTGGAGCCAGTTAAGAGCCGTCAGAACGGATCTCATTTCTGCTGAGTAAACTGATCAATCATTACTAGTCCTTTTACCAATTCTGATCTTAAAATGAGGAATGCAGAGAAGCTGCTGTATTTCCTGAAACATCTTGTTACAAAGTGTTCATAGAGTAACACTGACTCAAGAGTTAAACATTTCATTATTACCTATCATTCATTATTCACAAACTTTATATACACACAATACGCTCTGTTCTAATCATACATTATAAAACAATTCAAAACTCATTCTATAGGTCTGAAGAGACTCATGAAATCAGACGAAAGAGAAATCAGTCAGTTGAGTTTGTGGCTAAATATTTCACAGTGCTTGAGTATTGTCTGTTATTGCATATTATAATTCATACTCAGAAAGCAGAACTGAGATGCCATTTATTGCAAGATTTAAAATGCTTTTCATCAGTTAAGATTTCTTAAAATAGTGTCAAAATCTTGTTTCCTCAAATTCTTGTGAACTCTGTCTCGTGTCTGGTCTCAGATTTCTGCTTTTACTTTGATGTTGATTAAATCTGTTTCATTGGTAAACACTTTAATTAAACATTTTAAACTCATTCTGCCATTGACAGACCATAAAGCAGTTTCTATTAATGTTGGCCTACAATCTTTCTCCAACAACCATTATAACTCTTACTGGAAACTTAATCATTCAGTTCTGGACACCCAATCTGTTCAGATGACCATTCACAGCTTGATTGAACATTATCTGAATTTAGCTCATCTGAGTTATGATTATTGTAATAACTGGGAATTACTGACGTTTGAAACTGGGACATTTGTAATAAATGATGTTAGTGTATTAGTCAGTGCCAGGAAATATGAAGAAGAAAATATGATTTGAAAGATGACAGTCTCTCTCAAAGATCTCGCTCTATTTTCTCTGACGATGAAAACATTGAACTAATTCTCTTCAAAAGCACTTCGATGATATTAATAAATGAGAGCCGAGGGCCTTCATTAGATCCAGACAGAGATGATGGAGAAGGGGAACACAATTCAGATTATTTTCTTCAATTAGAAAAAAGTGATTTAAAAACAGAGTTTCAGATTTGAATATTAATGGTATATTAAAACATGATCCTTCAGCTCTTCATTTCAATATTAATACGTGTGAATTAATGTCTCTTAAGCTGTGTGATTCACCATCTATCTGTGGTGTCCCTATAAAAACTGAAATCTCATATTTAGGTCTAAAGATTGTAAAGGATGAAGAGAGAAGATGTGAGCTCAATATTTGCTCTGTTATTGATAAGATGAAGAACAAATTGAATCAGTGTTTACTAAGAGACTTCTCTTTGAGGACATCTCAAGACTCACATATACAGCTCTTTCTCCAGCAGTCAACAATAGTATTTACAAGACTGCTGACAATATGCTTTTCAGTCTTTTATGGAGAAATAAAACCCATTATATGAAGAAATCACCTGAAAATGGAGGATTGAACTTCTTGTACTTTAGCTCTCTTAATAATACTTTTAAAGTAAACTGGATCAAACGATTAAAACAGAACAACAACTAGTTTATGAAGATTATTCCTCATTGTATTTCTGCTCAGGTTGGACGTCTTCATTTTCTTCTGTTTTGTAACTACAACATTTCTAAACTTCTGATAAAGTTTTCCAGTTTTCACAAACAAATGCTTCTACAAGTTTTTTTTTTTTTTTTCTTTTCTAAATGTTGATATTTTCCAGCCTGGTTTCACACACAGGGTTTAAACCAAGCGAGGATTACTGAGAACAGAACACAATTCATGTGAGTCTCACACATCCTATTAACCCTTTCAGCAAACGCAGCACAGAGCTCTGTTTATGTTGGTTTGGAGTTACACTTGGCGCAATTCAAGTCCTCTGAAACTGTGTAAAGAAACACACCGAGCGTAAACACACACACACACACACACACACACACACACACACCGGGCGTAAACACACACACACACACACACACACACACACCGAGTCAGGACACTAATGGCAGATCTCATCTAGCAAGCAGTGTATGGACAGAAGAAGGGGAATATGTGCTGTGCTAAATGTTGAAGTGTCACAGTATTGCTCTTCATATTCAGTTCAATACATGGAGAGAGCAGAAAACATGAAGTGTGAATCAAACCAATGCCAAGTAAACATGAACGCTGCACAGAGGAGTGTGATCGTATCTTCTCAGTGTGAGCACATCAGGTCTGTAAGTTACTGACCATCCTCAGCTGAACCAGTGACCCTAAAAGAAGACATCTGAACACAAATGGAGAAAGCAAGGAGGTTCGGTGAGGAGAAAAACAAGCTCTGTCTTGCTCCTCAGCAGCACACCATCTGTGAAACCTGCGTTAACTCCTTCAGACAAACACAATCCTTTCAGTTTCTGAGCCAGATGTGTCATATTAAAGCCGTTCGGAGCGGGTCACACTCATTCAGAGAAGAGCAATGTCTCAGATGACCATCCTTTGTGTCTCTTATCAATATGAACATGTGCAATGCTATCTAATACTGGTTATAAATGTAAGTATAGTTAACAATAGGATTCATGTTGTCACTCATATATGTTTCTTCAGATTATTGAAGACAATACAAGTGTAATACATTACAGTGTGTCTGAATATAATTCCTGGCTTTATTTTCTCTAAATTGGGCGTCTCTTGATGTGTAATTATAAAACTGAAAAACTTCCAATCAAACTTTCTAAATTTGACCAACAAGTTCTTGCTCCTGGAGTCTTACACAGAAACACAGTTTTCTGATCTGGAATAAAGCCAATATTAGTGTAGAAATAAGTCTTTATTTAGTCAGCGTTGGTTTAGTAATGGGTTGTTCTCAGTGAGTCAGTGATTGAATAATGATGGGACTTTATTAGGGTTTCCAGACTTTCTCTGAAGATCCAGAATTGCTCTTCCATTAAAAGAGTTGAAGGCTCTTACTATAGGGCCGTTCCTCAGGTGTGCATGTGCTGTTCACAAGCAGTGTTTCTACATCCACACTTTCTGTCTGTCTCTAACCTCAACATACCTCTGTCAGCTTTAAAGCCTGACAACTATACTATTAGATCCTGCTTTTTACAACACAATATCTTCTTTTCTACTGGAACAAGATCTTTAATAATGGAAGCTGGACTCAAGTTTGGTCATTTCCATAGAGCTCAAAGCAACACCAAAAGGGAATTTCTGAAGAGCTTTTTATAATAAATAATACAACTCTAAAATTTTAGTGGCTTTTGTTTTGAACCATGAAAAGTGTCTGGAAGTGGCTTTAATTTTCTCCATGTATCAGTTCATGAATTTGATGAATAATAGAGTTGATATGAGAACTACTCAATTCAGAAGGATGTCTATCCATGAATTGGTCTGGTGTGGTGTTAAAATCCTTCTGTAGGATATCTAGCTCTGAACTCATTTATAACATCTGTTACCGTCTCCAGAAGACACTTATTATATCCAGACACATGAACTAAGATCAGAAATATTTCATCTCATTTTAACACTACTGCGAGTCAATGACCAAATAGTCCTTTACTAGAGATTCTCTTGATAGAAATACACTTTCTGATCAAATATAGCAACTTACATTATATTGATTCAGTTGAGTATTAGATTATACTAAATCAATTCAGTAAAATAATATTAATAATAGAAAATAATGTACATTTGATACTCTATTTGGGTAATACAGATGTGTATATAAGTGTGTGTTTTACATTTAATTATACATTTTCTAAAGATCTGTTTGACTTATTTCAGCAAACTTTAACAAATGTCTGCATCTAAGAAACACACAAATCTATCTATGATCAGTTCTTCTGATGGCCGACTCTTGTCCAACACATACTTTAACTAAAACTAAAGATGGTTTGACAGATGAAGTAATGGTTGACTAAATAAACCCAGTACTAAGCAGTTGATCTTGATTCGGGTCCCAGTCCTTCTCCCAGCTCGCACCTGAACAAGCAGATGATGCTCTACCTGCGTCTGAATGAAGTAGCAGTGTCCTGGAGAAACATCCTCTCTGTTGGTCCATCTGATGATATACAAACACCTGACCATGGACTACATGCACACAGCCTTCTTTAGAGCTTCTGTATAAAGAGAAGCCAGCTCCAAAACTTCTGCTGAAACCTTGTGCTATATATGTGGACCCTCTTGAGACCCTCACAGAAACCTCTCCTGCCTCATTCTTATCAGAAACTGAGAAATAAAAGAACTGCAATCACCATAAATAATGACAGCAGCATTCTCTTACAGCTTCATTATATTTAATAACACTTAACAACATCATTTTATATGCTGATCCTGTAATCCCAGAAGAGTCTCTAGACATGTAATTATACATTTAAACACTAAGTACACACTATCATGCTAACGATCGGCGGCTAGCTAGTGATGCTAGCTCATAAACAACATTGAAACTGTTTTCTTTAAAAACAACAATAACCCAGATTGATTATTAATGTAAATACTAAACTAGTTTAGGACCAATGAATTCAGTTCATTATTAATGGTATAACAATTAAATAAAGTTGTATCTTTAACTGTAGAAGCTGCTCAATATATTAATAATTCCCTCTTCTAGACTGATTTAGTCTGGGCTTATTTAAATGAACACAAAACTTCTGTTCCAGAAATACTGCTTCTCTTTGTAACTCAAAGCTTTCAGAGTAAGATGTTAAGAGACTAGTTTGTGATTGAATATAAAGCACTATATGAATGAAACTCAGCAGACAGTGAGGGGAATGATATTTGAGTGACAGCTGTGTGGCTCCTGTCATATAAAGCTGTTGTGCTGGTGGAGAAATAATAAAGCAGAAAAGAGCATCATTTCAGAAGAAGAGATGCTGATGAAGATGTTCTAGTGATCAAGCAGCAGATTGAAGCTCTGAAGCTCCTGAAAGACTGAATTAGAGCCAGATCAACTGTGTTCAGCAGCGATACTGTGAGTGTTTGGACACAATTCATTCAGTGAATCGAGTGTTAAATCAGCGCAGACAGAAAAATAAAGCAGACGATCAGGAGACGGATTCATTCAGAGTCAATTCAGCCTCTGATCTCAATCACATTCATGATTATTCATACTGTCATCAGTTCACATCAGGATTCAGAAACCAGTTCAGGATCAAATGAGTCACTCATGGACTTTTATTACATTTGATGAGCAGTTTACAATAGAAATATTAAAGCACACATATTACTCTGTTTATTAAAGATTCAGAACAGTATGAGTCTGATCTAGATTCATAACTTCTGTATGATGATGAAAAACTAATTAAAAATGAATAGAAATGTAGTGATGTGAGATTTGATGAGTTTGTGTGCATGTGAAGATCAGAAAGAGTCTCTCTATCATTTAATATCACACAGAGACACGGAGGAACCAAGATAAATCCTAAACCCAGCATAGAGGGGTTCAGTGAATGTGGTGTTGAGTGTGTGTAAGTGTGTGAGTGTGTGTGTGTCAGAGACACTGTAGAAGGACAGAGAGCCGGCCGACACATCCACATACACTCCTACTCTCTTACAGGATGAAGGGTCAGCAGAGATATCAGTTCTGTTATTATTGTGACGGACAATGAATCTGTAATTGTGGATCAGACTCCAGGATTTGTCATTGCATCCAAAC